>NW_014578080.1:65596-83465 GCF_000485595.1 Priapulus caudatus | reverse complement strand
CTCTCTCTCTCTCTCTCTCTCTCTCTCTCTCTCTCTCTCTCTCTCTCTCTATCTCGCTCGCGCTCTCTCTCTCTCTTTCTATGCACGGCTACGTGCATAGAGTACAGAAAGAGGAGGAATGGGAAGAAGGGAGAAGGAAGAGGCGGAGCCGGAGGTGGAAGAGGAGCAGGAGCAGGTAGAGGAAGCGGAGGAGGTGTAGGAGGAGCAGGAGGATGAGTAGGAGGCGCAGGAGGAGAGGAGTTGAAGGAGGAGGAAGAGGAGGCAGATGAGGAGAAAGAAGAGAAAGAGGAGAAGGCAGAAAAGAAATAAGAGGAGGAGGAGAAGGAGGAGAAGGAGGAGGAGGAGGAGAAAGGAAATGAGAAGGAGAGGACGAGGACGAGAAAGAGGAGGAGGAAGACGAAAAGAAGCAGGAGGATGATGATGAGAAGGAGGAGGAGAAAACGAAGGAGGCGCAGGAAGAAGGTGGGGATGCGAGTTAGGGCACGTATAACTAGTCTCCCTCCTCTCCCATCCTCTACCAATCCATGTCCTGTCACACTCAATTCCCCCAACCACCTATCGCTCGCGGGCAACACTCACAAAAACAAAAAGACCTGGGGCCCGTTGTCAGAAACAAAATTAGTCTTAACATTAGCTTCCACTCGTAAACCGTTGACAGAAACATCGCAAAGTTACGAGAATGAAAAATCCTCGAAAATATCCTCTTAACATTACGAAAGCCCAGACCCTCTCGTAACTTTAATATTAATTTGAAAAAAACACATTTACACTGCGAATTACAATTATAGTGATATTATATTTTATAATAATAAATAAAATGTGTTTTTCTTGAAAAATACGTCAAAATCATTAATTATCTACCGATCATAAAACAAAACAAAACATTTACAAATGGCGTATGGCATCTGTTCTCTTGTTTTAAATGTTTGCCACGCTTGCCACGACTATCGCGTCTCGTGTTATAGTGTGAAAATTTGTCTTGTTGTGCAGAATATATTCTATGAATATATTCATTATTATTACATTCAGAATATATTCATGACCGTGTCGTTTTTCATCAAATATTATTTATATGTGGTTAGCCATCATAATATGCATAAATTACTGTCATGTACAATAAATGTGTATGAATTTGAATTTTGTTGCCCGCTGTGTACAGTTTGACAAAAGCGCATGCTAACTTTATATGATGGATGCCAGTGTATACATCTACTCGACACGCCCACGCTAGAAAGACGTCTATATAATATAATTTATAGTTGCTGGCGGTTGCTGCGGCCAGACGTGGGTGGACAGGTGCATCGATTCATCCGAGTTGGGGAAGAAACGTACACAACGCGGGCACAATTTTCAATAAAATGATGAATCACAGGGAGTTGTATGTGTGTGGGTGGAACATAGGGAGGTGTGTGTGGGGATCATAGGGAGGTGTGTGGGGGGCATAGGGAGGTGTGTGTGTGTGTGTGGGTGGATCACACACCTTTGCCACTTTACCCACTCTGCTGTCTACCCACTCCTCTCTACTTTTCTCAACCACTCTTCTCTCTACCCAGCCCTCTCTCTACCCACTCTTCTCTCTACCCACTCCTCTCTCTCTACCCACTCTTCTCTCTCTACCCATTCTTCTCTCTATCCACCCCTCTCTCTCTACCCAGCCCTTCTCTCTACCCACTCTTCTCTCTACCCACTCCTCTCTCTACCCAGCCCTCTCTCTACCCACTCTTCTCTCTACCCACCCCTCTCTCTACCCAGCCCTTCTACCACGTACTTCTCAACCACTCCTCTCTCTACCCACTCTTCTCTCTACCCACCCCTCTCTCTACCCAGCCCTTCTACCACGTACTTCTCAACCCACTCCTTGTAGGTGGGTATGTCCTTGGCGTAGAGCAGCTTGCTGGCAGGCGAGTCCTTGCCCAGTCTGTGCTCGGACGTCGAGCAAGCGTCCATGAAGGTCTGAGCGATAACCGACAGACATGCGTCCTGGATCGTCGACTTGTGGATGTCGAACACAAAGTTGGGGTTCTTGATGAGGTTTACCCAGAAGCGCAGTGGCAGGCTGAAACGCGTGCAATAGAGAGAGAGGCAGGATGAGCGACGATACTGTCTCCTGTGTTTGTCCGCGTGGTATATTTGGTGAATTCTGTGAAATAGATTCATGAAGTACTATAAACTGTAACAACGGAATCTGTGTTGTTGATCCTGATTCATTCGACCCTTTCTGCATATGTCCTCAAGGTGAATTCGGCGACATGTGCGATATGAACCCATGTGGTACTTTTAACTGCAACAACGGAACTTGCCTTGTTGATCCAGTTACCTATACGCCCTCGTGTCTATGCCCTCATGGAATAGCTGGTGATTCTTGTGAACTGGATCCATGTGGTATTTTAGACTGCAATAATGGCACATGCCTAATTGAGCCAGTTTCTTATAATGTCTCATGTGATTGTCCGCGTGGTATAATTGGTGAATTCTGTGAAATAGATTCATGTAGTACCATAAACTGTAACAACGGAACCTGCGTTGTTGATCCTGATTCATTCGACCCTTTCTGCATCTGTCCTCAAGGTGAATTCGGTGACATGTGCGATACGAACCCATGTAGTACTATAAACTGTAACAACGGAACTTGCCTTGTTGATCCAGTTACCTATACGCCCTCGTGTCTATGCCCTCATGGAATAGTTAGTGATTTCTGTGAAATGGACCCATGTGGTGATTTGGACTGCGATAATGGCACTTGTCTCATTGAGCCAGAATCTTATACTGTCTCCTGTGTCTGTCCCCACGGAATTGCGGGCGACACATGTGATATCGATCCATGTGGCTCAATGTATTGCAACAACGGCACTTGTTTTATTACTCCTAGTTCATATGATTCGTTTTGCATTTGTCCGCCACTAATATACGGTAACATGTGTGAGATTTTTGATCCATGTGACGAATTTGAGTGCAATAATGGCACATGTATTGTTGACCCTGTATCTTTTAATGCCTCCTGTGTTTGTCCCCCTGGAATAACGGGTGACGCGTGCGAAACTGATCCATGCATATGTCAGTGGACTGTAACCTTGGTACGTGTGTTTCGGACCCTGATTTCTTTCATTCTTCCTGCAGCCGTCCAGTTAACTTCACTGGGGCAGACTGTTCTGAAGCACTTGTTGACTGCCCAGAAATTGGAGGTTACACCCTCTTTGTAGAAAGGTTCATCAACAGTCGCGTGGACGAGGTATAAGTATAGTTCTGTTTTTGATGTTGTTGCTAATTTATGTGCGCCGTGCGTGTGTGATTGTTTTGATAATTCGACACGAAAATACTTTCTTAACAATACTTACTTACTTGTGCTATAACGGCTGCCTCTATGGAACGATTACTGCTCCGTAAATCCTGTCAATTTTAGCAGTTATCTTGAATATCTGAAAGCGTGCTAAGTTATCTCGCGCTAAATTGTGTGTACGCAATCCGGGGCCAATGGCGGGCTAAATTTCGATATACGCATTCGCATTGCCTTGTTTGGATGACACAAAAGTACAGTAGCGGTGAAATTGCGTCTGCATTTTTTTCACTTTGCTAGTCTAATTACAATTTTTGCCAGAAGCGCTATCCAGAATGTATGGGAAGGCAGACATAAGAACGTGTGTTTACACTTTCATTGTTGATAAAATAGCTCAATTGGACTATAATCGGATCCCCAAATTCAATTATACGCGGGTTGTATCCTCTGATGTGTATTCGGTCACCTGGTATCATTCTTCTTCTTCTTCTTCTTCTTCTTCTTCTTCTTCTTCTTCTTCTTCTTCTTCTTCTTCTTCTTCTTCTTCTTCTTTTTCTTTTTCTTTTTTTTCTTCTGCTTCTTCTTCTTCTTCTTATTCTTCTTCTTCTTCTTCTGCTTCTTCTTCATCTTCTTATTCTTATATTACAAGAATACAACTTAAATCTTAATAATGCCATCGGCGGTGCTGGTGTTTAACCGTCCTTGCCGTCTGCTGCGTGACGTAATACGTACGCTAATGTCAGCATGCGCAGTTTACCCGTGCTAACTTAACCCGGTTGATATGAGCAATGAGTAATTCGAGTAATATGAGTAATTCGTGTCTGTACGCTGCCATTTAGCGGGCGTCTGGCCCGGGTCTGGCTCGGACTAGTTTGATGTCGGATTAAATTTTTCAGTCTTTACGGGATATAAATTGTCGTACACTTGGTTCTGAAACATTCGTGCAAAGTGACACAGAAACTAATCACATCGTTGATTTCTTTCGTTGCAGACTATGCTGTCCAGTCAAACAGCTCTATCCTGTGCCCTGTACTGCAATATGGAGCCGACATGCTTATCGTATGACTACTTTACCAATAGCAACATGTGCTCTTTATCTCCAGATAACCGTCTAGTCGTTGCAAGTAATGGTGGAATGCTGGGTGAAAATCAGATGTCTTGTTATTACGAAAAGCCTATACAGTAGATAGACTCGTTACTTATCTTTAAACTATCATTGTAATATACTGTGAGTTTTTATCTCTGGAGATAACTGGGTTATATTGTATATAATATGTATGGTGAATTACATGCACAATCAGTATGTGATCAAACCTGCGTGAGAGTACTGTAGGGGGACAGAGATAAATGGACTCTTACTGTGACGATTTATATGTGCTGCTAGCTGCTCTCCCATCCCATAAAATCTCTAGATACCATCTTGTGGTAGGTATTCTACTTTAAATCTTTCAAGTTTCTTAAGTCATCCCTTTATTTAGAAGTAGGCCTAGGGTATACAACCAGTCATTATAGTTCCTATAAATGGAAAAGATGTGGTTGAAGATAAAAAAGCATGCCCAGTGCCGCTTGCCGTTATAGTGTTATTCTACTATATTTTTTGTAAGTTGTATAGGCCTACCTTATTCTAAATTATCAATTTATATTGCAATAGCTCGTTATAGCGGCCTAACTAACATAATTGTAAAAAGTTAAAACAAGTTAAAATAATAAAACTCCCATTTTTTCAGCATTAACATGTATAGAGGAGCTGTGGCTAAATATGAGCAAGCCGTACCGCTTGCCTCATGCAGTACTTCAACAGACGATTACGGATCGCCCATTGAAGAGATACCGGCTAAATGCAAACCAACTGATCTCACTATGTGTATAATCTGTCAAGAGTCAAACAAGAAATACAAACTATCCAAACCTCGAGAGCTGTCTTCATATGAAACATTCCTAGAATCTATGAATAAAAGATCAGAATTCGGCAACCCAGACTTCCTAAGTATCTCACGTAGATTGGTTGGCGTTACAGCAGCCGATCTTCTGTCAAAAGGGGCCCAGTGGCACCGCAATTGTTACAGTGGTGCAACAAATAAAAGTCATATAGAAAGGGATGAAGCAAATTACCGTCCAAGTACTGTCGAACGTATCAGGACAAAAAGTGCAGGGCGATCATCTACAAGTGCTGCTGTTAGATTGAATATATCTGCGTGTCCAATGTTTGACCGCACTGAATGTTTCTTCTGCCAAGGAAAAGATCCTAGCAAAGCTGATGAACCGAGACATGCTTGCCAGAGTGAGAACGTCGCCAAAGCTATCCAAGACATTATCCATAACGGTGACAATGATTCGTGGAAAGTGCGGTTAGCAGATATCATAGCAGAAGGTGACTTTCTTGCCAGGGACATTGTTTACCATAGTAGCTGCAAGGTGACGCATTGGCGAAAATATGTACAAGGACCGCAAAGAAGTAGTACGGGTAAGGAAAGTCAATACGCCGCCTTACTCTCAGCAGAACTCGAGTTTTATGATGAGTTACTCGAAAGAATCGAATCTGGAGAGTATGTTACCACGTTAGATGCAGAAACGTTGTACAAAAACATGTTGTGCGATCACGGTGTTGATCACAAGTCCATAACGCGTCGGACAGTGGTAAACAAGATCTCAGACAATGTGCCTAACATTGTCTTGTCGCCGAATAAGGGAAACTTACCAGGCATTTTCCATTCCAAGAAAGCTGGCCGTGAAGCTTTGGACACCGCTACCATTGCGCGAGACATAAAAGGTGACCTAAATGCAATCTTTAAATGTGCCAAAATAATCCGAGGTGTGATAATTAACAGTCGGAAAGACAAGCCATGGTCATTCACGGGGTCTTTGGATAGCGCTAGTCAGGGTGATGTGCCATTAGAACTCATGATGATGAACAGATGGATACTGCAGGGATCCAAAGCAGCTACAACTAAATCACGTGATCACGTCTTGCAAAAATCATGTACTGTAATCTCACAAACTATGATACAAGAATTTAAGAGCACTAGACAAATGACACACAATCCAAAGTTAGAATCTGCAGCATCATTGTTTCGACGACAGCTTGAAAGCCCATTTGCAGTGGGCCTGTCTCTGTGGATGTACCATAACCTGCGCAGCCAAAAGGCCATAACTGTCTTGAGTAACATGTGTACTGGTATTACTTACAGTCGGGTCACCCATGTCTGTAGTCAGATAGCAAATGCTGTCTTAGAAAATATCAATGCGAATGGCGTTTTTGTCCCTTATGGTATAGTAAAAGGTCGAGCTATACGCGCCTCTGCAGACAATGTTGACAAAAAAGTTGACACATATGATGGTAAGAATAGCTTCCATGCGATGGCATCAAGTGTCTACCAGCCAACATGTGATGGTGAGACATTGGTAGAGGCGCTTGACCTCTACAAGGTGTCTCCTGGCGCACTTGTAGATGTCCCAGTTACATGCATTAAACTTATCCCATGCAACATAACCGGGAGTCCGAAGCCACGTACTAGTCCCTGTTACATGTCTTACAGAGTAGGATTTCATGAGGCACATTATGAGCAGTCATCAAAGAATGACATTGCTTGGATGATGGCAAGGTATCTGAACCGATCCTCCCAATGTACCCTCTCAGTAAGCAGGCAGCAAACCGACATGACAGACGTCGGCCTATCTGGGATGACAACAATTTCTGCAGACACAATTGCTATCAATGACTCTGACCAGTTATCAGACCTGGCGTGTGACACAACTTCAGACAGCCTAGATGCCCAGACAACAGTGCTTGGCGATTCTGCATCGACTATGACTGAAACTGAAATGGGTCAAATAGAGGGACAATCTGTCTCTGACACGGAGACAACTCAGCGAATTCCAGTATGGTCTGCTTATAATTCCATATCTACCCAACAAACATCATTGACTATTGACAAGTCATATTCACTTCCGATCATCAATGCCCCAGCTCACGAGTGGCCAACATTAGTTACCACACTGGATCAACTAGGTAGGCTCAATGACTTGGTTTCAGGTGGGGACAAACTTGTTGTTACATTTGATATGGATCTGTACAAACGCGTCTTGAGGTTGGAACATCTTGACTCCCGATACAAAGATAAGTTGATGGTATGCCCTGGAGCCTTCCATACGTCATTGTGTGCTCTAAGATGCTTGGGAAAAACTATAGAGGGGAGTGGCATAGACGATGCTTGGGTTGAAGCAGATATGTACAGTTCTGTGACTGTAAACCAGATCATCAATGGTAATCACTACAGTAGAGCTGTAGAAGCCCATGAGATCACACTACAAGTGTTTTTCGATCTCTGGCTGGAAGCGTTCTTCACCGAGAAACCGGCAGTAAGAACTGCACTAGAAGATAGTGTTCAGCAACTGTCAACTGCATGTGAATCCAAACAAGGTGTTCATGATGCACACATGACATTACTTGTTACAATTGAATCTCTCAATCTCCACAAGCAGCTGGCTGACTTTGATGTCAATACAACTGCACGATGGTAATTGAACGCGTATCCTCGAACTCGCTCACTATAACCTCAGAACATGGCTGAATGCTCTGTTCTACCGTCGCTACGTTCCAGTCAACGAAGAAAAATATCGTGAATTAAAAACGATATTGTCCTCGGAGTTGCGAGCAATGGCGCTCGCGTTGCTGACCCCCGATGACAGCCAAGATCATGTTCTTCGGCCGATCGTATGGGCTCCAAATTGACAGCGGCGGACCCGCGACACCCGGGGGGGGGGGTACTCACCTTTTTGGGGGGTAGGGATGCGCCACCGAAATGGGAAAATTGAGGGCAAAAAGATGGCATGACGGTAAAAACATTGGGCAAAAAGATGGCTTGACGGTGAAAACATGGGGCAAATAGATGACAAGTGAAAAATTTGGGGGGAGGGCAAAAAGATGTCAGGGGAAAAAATCGGGGCTGGGCAAAAAGATGGCAAGGAAAACGAAAAATGGGGGGGGGGGCAATAATGCGACGCATATATATATACGTCACTATGCTGAGTACCCCCCCCCCACCGCCGCGAGCCAGATGTAAATCGTAAAATCCGCTCTCTAAATTCAAATTTGCTCGCAGCATCCCGCCACAATTCACCAGCTATATGCATCTACATCTTAGTTTGAACACCAGCACAGACACCCGCAGCAACACACCTCTGTACCTCTCTGTCTACATCTCACTGTGTGTGTGTGTGTGTGTGTGTGTGTGTGTGCGTGCGTGCGTGCGTGCGTGCGTGCGTGCGTGCGTGCGTGCGTGCGTGTGTGCGCGCGCGCGTGTGCGTCTGCATCTCTCTCTCTCTTTCTCGTTCTCTCTTCTCGCCCTCTCCCTCCTTTCCTTTCCTCCCTCTCTCTACTTCCCTCTCCCTCTCTCCCTACCTCATTCATTTTTAATGAGTCTTCTTCCCCCTGGCTCGCTTCTCCCTACTGCCTATGCCGTGAAAACGACTTCGCGAGGATGCATTATATCCAGTCGGTGCGTCAGCTTCCATCAATCTCCACAAATTAGCGAAGCCATCGCTGCTTCATCTCCGGCGTCGGGCCGAGCCTTTGAGTCGGTCGGAGCGGTCGTGTGATGTTCGCAGCGACAAAGACATGAAAGCGCTCGCCGATAGTCTAGGCTGATAATTAAAAGGCCCGAAGAGAACCGCCGTACGACGCTTCAAAAAGGGCTTAAATTAATATTATTACGTCGGCGAGCGTCACATGATCGGGTCGTATAAATAGGACGTGAAATAAATGTAGCGACGTTGCGAGTGTACACCTGAGGGCAATGGCGTAGCCCGGATTTTTTTAACAAGGGGGGGGGCAAAAACAGCGAACTGCGCAAAATAGTAGATGGCTTAATATTTTAATGGTTCCTCCGCTTCCCTTTCCACACCCGACGCCCCCCCCCCTTTCAGCTCTGCAATCTTTGTTTTGGCCGCCATGCAAAAAGGCGACATTTTTGTTCGTTGTTCTCTGCTCCGAAGATATGTAACTGTTCAGTGGCGGATGCCGGATTCGAAAGATGGGGGTGACAACAGGCGGGGGGTATGGGGGTCCTCCCACAGAAAATTTTGAAAATGTAGATCGCAGGAGATGGTATTTGAGGCACTTTCGAGTACATGTACAGCCTTTATTCTGACTACGACAAGTCTCTTTTTAGTAGAACAATTCTTTTTTTCTTTTCTTTTTTAACTTTCGGATCAACAAGGGGGCATGGCCCCATTTGGCCTCCCCCTATCCATCTTGTTATATATATATATATATATATATGCACTGCGAGCGTCGCTCCTCCCCGCTTCGGCTTACAGCAATGGCGACGAACACAGGGGAATGCTACGTTCACGTTCACAAATTCACAGCTTCCTTCTATTCCTACGACGACGACGACGACGACGAACGCAGACGTTCACTTTATTTCGCTAACGATTTTGGCGTCGTTAATATCTATGGTAATGTGAGCGCGTCTGCGCCGCCGATATCACAGCATCATTCGGACACGCGGATGTTGTAAGCGAAGGCTAAGCTCGTTACTCAACCCGCAGTAAACGTCGCGGGGTTCTCTATTCCGCCCCCGTGTGGTTAACATGGAGATCTACATGGGTTCTATGATCTGTTGACTCCGCAGGTCGTAGATGGCTCGTGGCATGAATGTCATCAGCGCATGCGCAACCTCGTGAGAATTTGCCGCCGCTGAGGGCGCGGCGGGCGCTTTCACAAGTTGTCTCGCCGCTTTCTACCGCATGTCCGGTTTCGGCGTGAGTGCTTGTCCGACACACAGAGAGAATTGGCTAACACGTCACGTATCTCTTCTCTGCTGCTGCTGCTGCTGCTGCTGCTGCTGCTGCTGCTGCTGCTGCTGCTGCTGCTGCTACAAACCACGTCGTCGCCGCATCTAGAAAAAGAAGAACGGAAACCGAGGTTGTGATTAAACGTATTTGCGTACGTGCGCACACACGACAATCTGAATATACCTCGTACGGCTGTCAACTATAGGTGACGCTCGAAATGTGGCTTGATCGATCACGCTTTGGCGTGAAGAAAAAGTACGAGTACAAATTAGGAAGAACGACGGAGAAAGAGAGATATGGGTAATGAGATACTAACGAAAATCGTTCATGATATGTTATTAATGAAAGCCGGCTTATAATACTATATCCTACTATGCCTCAGTTGAATATATAGACATATGACATAGATATATATATATATATATAGATGCAGTATGTGGTAATCTTCGTTCAAGCTGGGCCGTTTCGTATTCCCGCAATATCCTGAGCGGGCGTCAGGATGATCTCGTCCGTGCCTGGCTTACGCGGCGAAACTCCTTGCGATGCCGGGCGACGTAGTTCGCGTGCTCGCCACTGCTGCGCGCTGCCTTGTCCACGGCGCTGCGCGTACATCTTCTCGATGCCCTTTCGTCAAGGTGAGGCATGGTCCGGACTGCCGCATGCGCAGGCTGTTAGCTGCCTGTCGTCGGCTCGCGCGGTTGCCTCCCTATACTGCGGCCGCGTGCGCTTTGCCGTGGTAGCAGCTGCGTGCTGTGGTGTCTGATCGTTATGTTGCTGTGATCGCTGTAGTGCGACAGACGCTTCTGGCGCCGCGCTCAAACTCGGCGCGTCTAGGCGACGAACGCTTTTTTCCCGCTGGCGGCGCTTGTCGTCGCCCGCCGGACAGCGCGCCGGTTCACACAGTCTGCATGAGTCCCATAATTGCTTGTCGTCTTGGCGGGAATCCAGAACGGGCTGCGTCCAATGCCGCCATTCCCGGAGCGATCGGCGAGGCACGAACGAACTCGCGATCTTTTTCATTGCGCCCTTGATGCCGCGCGGGTTGCGGGTTGAAGCGACAGTTTGAAGATGCCCTGGATGTCTTTGCCGCCGTCGCCGCCGCTCGCACCGCCACGACTGCCGCTGCAAGACGTGTCCGTTTCAGGCCGGTCGATGACGTTCGCCTTAGCCGTCCGCGGTTACCGCGCGCCATGTTCACGTACTGCGGCGACGCCAGGGCGGGCGCTGCTCACCGCTGGGGGTGTTTGTCGCAGGCCGCTGCAGCCGACAGGCGATGCATCGGTCGGCGCTACGCTGTGGAGACGATTGGCTCAGAGCACTGCCATAGTAATGAGGCGCAGCTGTTTGCTGACGTGGAAGTAGTTGGTAATTAGACACCATGAAGAAGATGCCGACGACGAATCCGCCCCAAGCGGACGGCACAGCGCCGGCGTTGTGAAACAGCTCGTCTTCCGTGCTTCATGCGCCACCAGCCGCCATCAGCAGCGGTTCTCAACGAGCATGATCGGCTGTAGAAGGCGATCATGCGCGCTGGGCGCGACTGTCCTCCTGCAGAGTGAGAAAGCAGAAGACGTAGGACGACGCGGACGCCCATCGAGACGACGTAGCGACGCCACCGCTCTCGTTCGCCTCGCCGAAAAAAGATAATGTTTCTGCGGAGAGCAGCCAGAGCAGCATGTGATTCCATGTGCAGCGCGACGACGAGAAACAAACCAGGAGCCATACAGAGGTCGCAGTAGACGGTCAGCGCCGTCACGCGCGCCGACACCCGTCCCCAAACCGGCCACATGAACTGCGTCATGACGCCATCCACGTCATGACGATCGCCGGTCGCGCGTTGCTTGCGTTCGCATGTTCTTGCCGTACGACGGCTGATGCGACCAGCGACGCAGAATAGCGGACAGTCCGACGTCGATGACGATGTTAAGATCGCGTGTACGGCGTGCGTCCACACGTAGTACTAGCTGTACTAACAGCATAGCGTGCTGCTCGCAGACCCATGCAGCAGCCGCAGCGTGCACAAGGTGTCGCGAATCGTCCGACTTAGCGACGGACCGCATATCGACGGGAATGAACAGTTTACAGTACGCCAAGCACGCCGCAGCCGAACGCAGTGTGCGCGGCGACGCACGGCACGTCGCCATTTCTCCTTCTTCGACGGGACTTCTCACCTGTAGCCAGACTAGCGGACGTCGCTCTGCGTCGAATCACCGATGACCGTCACGAGCGCGGTCGATCCGTAGAACCAGACGACGTTCCCCGCTTCGAGTAGATGAGAGTATACGGGTGACGAGTCGAAACGACGTCGCAGAAATAGGACGCAAGCGACACGATGTTGAAGAGTACCGTCGCATAACGGCAGGTATTCCTGCGCATTCTGTTATACTATACTCACTATCCCGCAGCAACACACCTCTGTACCTCTCTGTCTACATCTCACTGTGTGTGTGTGTGTGTGTGTGTGTGTGTGTGCGTGCGTGCGTGCGTGCGTGCGTGCGTGCGTGCGTGCGTGTGTGCGCGCGCGCGTGTGCGTCTGCATCTCTCTCTCTCTTTCTCGTTCTCTCTTCTCGCCCTCTCCCTCCTTTCCTTTCCTCCCTCTCTCTACTTCCCTCTCCCTCTCTCCCTACCTCATTCATTTTTAATGAGTCTTCTTCCCCCTGGCTCGCTTCTCCCTACTGCCTATGCCGTGAAAACGACTTCGCGAGGATGCATTATATCCAGTCGGTGCGTCAGCTTCCATCAATCTCCACAAATTAGCGAAGCCATCGCTGCTTCATCTCCGGCGTCGGGCCGAGCCTTTGAGTCGGTCGGAGCGGTCGTGTGATGTTCGCAGCGACAAAGACATGAAAGCGCTCGCCGATAGTCTAGGCTGATAATTAAAAGGCCCGAAGAGAACCGCCGTACGACGCTTCAAAAAGGGCTTAAATTAATATTATTACGTCGGCGAGCGTCACATGATCGGGTCGTATAAATAGGACGTGAAATAAATGTAGCGACGTTGCGAGTGTACACCTGAGGGCAGTGGCGTAGCCCAGATTTTTTAACAGGGAGGGGGGGGGGCAAAAACAGCGAACTGCGCAAAATTGTGGATGGCTTAATATTTTAATGGTTCCTTCGCTTCCCTTTCCACACCCTACGTTCCCCCACCTTTTAGCTCTGCAATCTTTGTTTTGGGCCGCCATGCAAAAAGGCGACATTTTTGTTCGTTGTTCTCTGCTCCGACGATATGTAACTGTTCAGTTACGGATGCCGGATTCGAAAGAGGGGGGTGACAACAGGCGGGGGTAAGGGGGTCCTCCCCCAGAACATTTTGAAAATGTAGATAGCAGGAGATGGTATTTGAGGCACTTTCGAGTACATGTACAGCCTTCATTCTGACTACGACAATTCTCTTTTTAGTAGAACAATTCTTTCTTTTCTTTTCTTTTTTAACTTTCGGATCAACAAGGGGGCATGGCCCCATTTGGCCTCCCCCTAACTACGCCACTGCCTGAGGGCGACGGAAGATGGGCACTGCAATTTTCAGCCCGATGTTAACCGGCACGTAATAGAGCGAACGCGGTGCACAGCGGGATGAATTAACAGAAACCATATATCCTCAAGAACAGCATAGACTATATCTTCTATTTGAAATGTTGTAGATATTATTGTAGATGTGAGGTATTTATAATGATTAATGCTGCAACCATTAGCTGTGTGTATATAAAATCATTCATATATGAAATCGTTCGCTTTTATGTATTTTTATCTACTACAGTTTTACGTTTAGTTATGATCTAACCACTTTAATCTTCGGTTTTTGCTATAACTATGTATTAATGCGTATTTATTAAACATATACACGTCGTTTGAAAAAAGTGTGCAGTAACAATATTTAAAATCAAACACGTCAGATTTAGTGTGTATTTGTTTAGTAGAGTAGTGTTTACTGTACAATAGTTTAACATGTATACATACAGATGATACGCAGTAGATAAAAACGCGTTGACACGTGCAAGGAGATAATGGCGCAGCTAATAGCAAGCAGCGCCCTTCTCAGCGCCCTCTACTGTCCAATCGATGTAGAAACCGCCATCTTTTTCACAGAAGCTAGAAGCATTAGCTACTGGCTTCGTAAGGAATGAAACGTGACGCAAACACATGTACAATATGTACACGAACACTTGTACTCACGTACACGCGTACACGTGTGTACGCGTACACACGTATACACACGTACACACGTACACACGTACACACGTACACACGTGTACACGTACACACGTACACACGTACACACGTACACACGTACACGCGTACACGCGTACACGTGTGTACGCGTACACACGTACACACGTACACACGTACACGCGTACACGCGTACACGCGTACACACGTACACGCGTACACGCGTACACGCGTACACGCGTACACGCGTACACACGTACACACGTACACACGTACACGCTTACACACGTGCACACGTACACACGTACAATATGTCCATCAGCTGTCTGTAGCGCATGTGCGGCTCACAACTGCGTCTCTCCAAGATCTTTGAGGTTGAGTTTCTTCACACTGATCTGTTGGCGCGTCACCTTCGCCTGACGTCGGCTGTCGTCGTTCTCCGCATCGGAGGAACCGCCGCCCGACCTCCTCCGTCCTCTGAACGTGTCGGCGCGGGTGGCGTTACGGTGTCGCGCCGGCTGCTGGTGTATTTGGTTCGTGATGTCTTTGGGGAGCGTTCGTGACCGCGGCATGCTCGCAGACTGCTGGTGACGTCGCAGCATCACCGCTTCCTGCGTCTGCCCGTCGTAGCTGTAGCGCTTGTGCTGCTGCTGCTGCTGCTGCTGCTGCTGCTGCCTGTCCTGGTAGGGAGCCGATAGTTGCTCGGAGTACACGCTGCCATAGATGCAGTTGTGGTAATCTTCGTTCAGCTGCCGTTCGTATTCCCGCAATACCTGAGGGGTCAGGATGATCTCGTCCGTGCCTGGCTTACGCGGCGGAAACTCCTGCGATGGCGGGCTGCCGTAGTTCGCGTGCTCGCCACTGCGGCGCTGCTTGTCCACGGCGCTGCGGTACATCTTCTCAATGCCCTCGTCAAGGTGAGGCATGTCCGGACTGCGCATGCGCAGGCTGTAGCTGCTGTCGTCGGCTCGCGCGGGTGCCTCCCTACTGCCGGCCGCGTGCGCTTTGCCGTGGTAGCAGCTGCTGCTGTGCGTGTGAATCGTGTAATTGCTGTGGTCGCTGTAGTGCGACAGACGCTTCTGCGCCGCGCTCAACTCGGCGTCTAGCGACGAACGCTTTTCCCGCGTGGCGGCGCTGTCGTCGCCCGCCGGACAGCCGCGGTTCAGCACAGTCTGCATGAGTCCCATATTGTTGTCCGTCTTGGCGGGAATCCAGAACGGCTGGTCCATGCGGCCCATTCCCGGAGGAATCGGCGGAGGCACGAACGAACTCGGCTTCTTTTTCTTGCGCTTGATGCGCGGGTTGAAGCGACAGTTGAAGATGCCCTGGATGTTGTTGCCGCCGTCGCCGCCGCCGCCACCGCACGACTGCCGCTGCAAGACGTGTCCGTTCACGGCCGGTCGATGCGTCGCCTTACCGTCCGCGTTACCGCCGGCCATGTTCACGTACTGCGGCGACGCCAGGGGGCGCTGCATCACCGCTGGGTGTTTGTCGCAGGCGCTGAGCCGACAGGCGATGCACTCGGTCGGCGTACGCTGTGAGACGATGCTCAGAGCACTGCCATAGATGAGGCGCAGCTTGCTGACGTGGAAGTAGTGGTAATAAAGCACCATGAAGAAGATGCCGACGACGAATCCGCCCCAGACGACGCACAGCGCCGGCGCGTGAAACCAGTCCGTCTCCGTCTTCATGCGCCACCAGACCGCCATCAGCAGCGTGTTCTCAACGAGCATGATCGTGTAGAAGGCGATCATGCGGTGGCGCGACTGTCCTTCCTGCAGGTTGAGAAAGCAGAAGACGTAGACGACGGCGACGCCCATCGAGACGACGTAGCGACGCACCGCTCTCGTCGCCTCGCCGAAAAAGATAATGTTTTGCGAGAGCAGCCAGAGCAGCATGCTGATCCAGTGCAGCGCGACGACGAGAAACAACCAGTAGCCATACAGAGTCGCGTAGACGGTCAGCGCCGTCACGCGCGCCGACACCGTCCCCAACCGCCACATGAACTGCGTCATGACGCCCATCCACGTCATGACGATCGCGTCGGCGTTCTTGCGTCGCATGTTCTTGCCGTACGACGCGAGCGACCAGCAGACGCAGAATAGCGACAGCGACGTCGATACGATGTTGAGATCGGTGACGGCGTGCGTCCACACGTAGTACAGCTGTACTAACAGCATAGGTGCTGCCTCGCAGAACCCATGCAGCAGCCGCAGCGTGCACAGGTCGCGAATCTCCGACTTAGCGACGGACATATCGACGGGAATGAACAGTTTACAGTAGCGCCACAGCACGCCGCAGCCGACGGCGTGTGCGGCGGCGACGCACGGCACGTCGCATTTCTCCTTCTTGACGGGACTTCTCACGTACCAGACTAGCGACGTCGTCTGCGTCAGAATCACCGATGACGTCACGAGCGCGAGTCCGATACCGAACCAGACGAGTTCCCCGCTCGAGTAGAGAGAGTATACGGTGACGAGGTCGAAGACGACGTCGCAGAAATAGGACGCCAGCGACACGATGTTGAAGAGTACGTCGCATAACGGCAGGTATTCCTGCGCCATCTTGTTATATATATATATATATATATATATATATGCACTGCGAGCGTCGCTCCTCCCCGCTTCGGCTTACAGCAATGGCGACGAACACAGGGGAATGCTACGTTCACGTTCACAAATTCACAGCTTCCTTCTATTCCTACGACGACGACGACGACGACGAACGCAGACGTTCACTTTATTTCGCTAACGATTTTGGCGTCGTTAATATCTATGGTAATGTGAGCGCGTCTGCGCCGCCGATATCACAGCATCATTCGGACACGCGGATGTTGTAAGCGAAGGCTAAGCTCGTTACTCAACCCGCAGTAAACGTCGCGGGGTTCTCTATTCCGCCCCCGTGTGGTTAACATGGAGATCTACATGGGTTCTATGATCTGTTGACTCCGCAGGTCGTAGATGGCTCGTGGCATGAATGTCATCAGCGCATGCGCAACCTCGTGAGAATTTGCCGCCGCTGAGGGCGCGGCGGGCGCTTTCACAGGTTGTCTCGCCGCTTTCTACCGCATGTCCGGTTTCGGCGTGAGTGCTTGTCCGGCACACAGAGAGAATTGGCTAACACGTCACGTAACTGTTCTCTGCTGCTGCTGCTGCTGTTGCTGCTGCTGTTGCTGCTGCTGCTACAAACCACGTCGTCGCCGCATCTAGAAAAAGAAGAACGGAAACCGAGGTTGTGATTAAACGTATTTGCGTACGTGTGCACACACGACAATCTGAATATACCTCGTACGGCTGTCAACTATAGGTGACGCTCGAAATGTGGCTTGATCGATCACGCTTTGGCGTGAAGAAAAAGTACGAGTAGAAATTAGGAAGAACGACGGAGAAAGAGAGATATGGGTAATGAGATACTAACGAAAATCTTTCATGATATGTTATTAATGAAAGCCGGCTTATAATACTATATCCTACTATGCCTCAGTTGAATATATAGACATATGACATAGATATATATATATATATGTGTGTATGTGTGTGTGTGTGTGTGTGTGTGTGTGTGTGTGTGTGTGTGTGTGTGTGTGTGTGTGTGTGTGTGTGTGTGTGTGTGTGTGTGTGTGTGTGTGTGTGT
>NW_014578080.1:50540-57954 GCF_000485595.1 Priapulus caudatus | reverse complement strand
ACCATATTTTAAAAAGTTTTTAGGGTGATTAGAGGCAGAAATACGGCCAAATATGTATTTTATGGCGGCCATTTTGAAAATCCAAAATGGCGGCCATACCGGTATCTCCGCAAATGTAAACATTGTTTTTCGAATTCCTCATGTTATATAACCTTTCCAAAAATGCATAGATTTGCTAATCTACCATGATTCTGAACGAAATTTAATTTATTGACATAGTGAACCTGACTAATATGTGATTTTGCACAATTTTTTTGTCAATGAACTGCGTTCCCTTGTTCGAACACGGCCACACCAGAATTCCTTTTGAAACACCAACTAACAATTGATAATGGAAAAAGATGAAACAACAATAACAACAACAACGTAGCCCAGCAGACGTACCAAATTTTCCGTAACTATGACGTCGATCGTGACCGGCTGCTGCGTGGCATCTTTTAGAAGGGTGAGCAGGAGGAGAGCATATTTGGCTTCATCGAGCACGTGTTTGTGCACGCTCACCCGAGCAGCGGACTCGCGCAGTCTCTCGCCTCGCCGAGCGAAAGCTTCTACTCGCCATCCGAGGGATTGCTCAGGTACGATGCTGCTGCTGATGATGTACTGAACATGTCTACACATTTATCTACATGATCTATACCTCTGACTGTATTTATATATCTTTTATATTTTCATTTATATTCATATCTATAGATATATTACTATCTGTATTTGTGTGTATATCTATATTGCTATCTGTGTCTATATCTATATCTATATGTAATTATATGCTGATATTTACTGTGCACCGATAACCCGAGTTATACACCCATAGCATATCATACATAGAGTGCACTTCCTCAATCATTTAACAAATCATTTATATCTGATAACATATCATTATTATGACACCTCAATTATCACATCAGTCAATCTGCGATCACGCCAACTCGTGCGATCTTCATTGCTCCTAGTGTCCCATGGTGGCAACGGCGACGTGCGAAGGTCTCTGCGCGGCATGACGCTTCTTGTTTCGTTTGCAGCGTGAGCGTGAAGCCGGGGGCGTCGGGCGGGCAGCAGCTCGCGGGGCAGGTGGAGCAGCAGCTGCTGCGGGAGACGAGCGCGACGCTGGCCGCGTTCCTCAAGACGTGCAGCGTGCGTCGATGCGTGCGCTCCCTGCCCGTGCTCACACGCCTCGTCGGTACCTACTCTGCCCGCCAGAGTGAGTGCAGGGCACTGTTCGACGGGTGAGTGGCGGAGAGAGGGGGGGGGGGTCGGACGTCGTATATTTACACACTTGCATTTGGTTCATTTATTTTTTGCGTTGTTTATTGTATTTTCTTCGATTATCATTTATGATTTTTTATTATTATTTGTTATGAATAATGTTGATTAATTTGATTAATCATGTTGATGGTTTTTCAGAATGATCGATTTATTCTTGCAGCATTGTTGCGATCGTGTCCATGGTTGGCCCATGCCTAATCACCATCAGCAGCAGCAGCAGCAGCAGTAGCAGCAGCAAAAGCAGCAGCAATAGCAGCCAGGGGCCAGAAAGCATCAGGCAACATTGTACGATGGCCCTCACTGAGATGGCACGTCTTATCAGACAGACGGTACGTGCACATGCAGTCATCGCACGTGGGTTAGTTGCTTCTCTAGGCACGACTGCGGTGTGGATGGAAGGTGTACTAATGCAGTAATGGATGTAGCGTCGTTAGTCACTTCCCTAGCTGGAAATTTTGTCAAGTTAGAAGAAGTATCCAGAAAAAGTTAAGACTAATCATGTTAAGGCTCCTGAATCTAAAATTGAAAACATTTACGTTATTATATTCACAAAATTGAGTTTTGTGAGACAGAATTGAGTTTTGTTAGACAAAATTGAGCCCTGTCCTGCAAGGCGCCCCGTAATATCAAGAGTAGATAATAACACATTTATTATCTACTCTTGATATATATATATATATATATATATATGTGCATGATTTCATAATATTATGCAATTGTATCTTTTTCTTCTAATTTAGATGTTTTTATGTTACAAATAATATATATATTTATATATAATAGTATAGCAATAATTAACTGGTCTACTTCCTTATCGTGTTTGTTGCATACATACAACGCATAACCAACAACTAGCCGATCCTATTTGCTTATATGCTGTGTATGTCATAGATGCATCGCACAATAGGCTAGACCTTTTCAACTTTTGTATACTATGACTGTAGCATAGCTGCTGGACAGCACATAGCCGTAGCTCGCAGACCTATAATTGTTAGTGCATTAGGCTAGTGAATACGTGGATAATAATACATAACGTCAAGAGCTAGTAATATAGCTTCACATATAGCTTTATAGTATTATTAGCTCTTCGTAAATTGGATATGCGTAGATAGATAGACCGTAAGACCGTTTCATCTGTTCGTGGCCTTGTTTTTACGAAATGGTATGTTGTGCGTTTGGCATTCACAGGAAGCCTCCCCCTCGGCTGCGTCAGCTTGACAGGTACCTCTCTGATCACTGTTGTCCTACGTGCTCGGCATGCCGCTGCTTGCAATCTGTTGTTGTTTTGTACGATGCTGCGTCACCGCACGCGAGGCGACTGGCTTGTACAATTGTCTCCCTCGCGTCGCGACGCTTTTACAGAATGCGCAGCGTGGTCAGGCGGTGGGCAGTCCGTCCACAACGTGCACGAGTACATTGACCTCTGTGCTGGGAGTCTGGTCCACACATTAACCTCTGTGTTAATGGCCCATGGTCAATGTGTTGACCTCTGTGTCAATGGTTCATATTCAAAGTGTTGGCCTCTGTGTTGATTGTCTATGTTCATTGTGTTGGCCTTTGTATTAGTGGCCCACGGTCAATGTGTTGACCTTGGTGTTGCTGACCTGTCCTTGACATTAACACCTGTGACGGTTGCCCCTTGACGACGGCACACTAACCGATGCGATGACAATGGCCATAAAATGGGCATCTTGACCGCTGCATTGAGGGGCTGCAAGCTGCCATCCTGCCATCAAAGCGTTAACAGTTAACGAAGCATTAATTAATTTATTGATTTAAATTTCAATTAATTGTAATTAGCCATGCTCGGGCTCACGACCAGCCAGTGAGTGGCATGACTGTGATCGTGCCGACTCAAACCAACGCATGACGAAGATTTGCTTTCGCCAGCATCGCTGCGATGTGACAGCTACACTTTCTTTTATGTTGCTTAGCCATCCCGCGTTCTGTACCCACGCCAGGCATCATTGTAGGAATTTAGTTGTGTAGGCAATGCAGTTATGATTATTATGCAACCTCTAGCATTTATGTGTAAGTGGTTGCAGTGCATTCGGCTAGAGCAACGAGTGCACTGGAGAAAGTGCTGTCAGCTCGAACCAGGGAAGACATAAGAGCTCAGCAGTAGATGTTTGACTCGTTTGTCTGCTTACGGAGCAATGTGAACCACTAAAATCACACAAACGTTTTCAAGCAATAGTGTACGTGTAGTTGTGGTGAAATGAAACGAAATGAAATTTGAATCAAAGTTACACCCCTTTCTTTTTAGAAGTGCAGACACACCCCTCCAAAATTTATAACCCTTGGAGAGCCCCTGCTGCAATTATGCTATCTATCTTCAACCGAAGCAGCCTGCCCAAACTTTCACATATCCACCTTCTCAGCACAGGATTCACAGAGAGTAAATGTCTCTATCTAATGACACAAATGAACACGTCACAACCTTTTTCACCCTTGAGCTCTTGAACTCTTTTTCAGTATTACTATCAGTTATGCTCATAGGGTCTGTCCCCCAGGGTACTGCCGGAACGTACCCTGGGTACGGGTACCGGAACGTACGGTATACCGGAACGTACCCTGGTAACTATCTGATATGGTTAGGGTTAGGGTTAGGGAGTAGGCGTAGGCGACTCCCTAGACTCATTAGTGGAGTAGGCGAGGTACGGTCCGGCATATTAGATAGTACCAGGGTACGTTCCGATATATCGAACCGTACCCAGGGTACGTTCCAGCAGTACCCTGGGGGACATAGACCTTCTCAGTATAACTATCAGTTATAGTAATGTTGGTATTAGCATTCGCATACTACATCTAACTATATGATAAGTTATAAGTCCCTAACTCTTCATACCTACACGGAATGGAATATATTTGGGTAATACGTGTGTACATGGTATATGTGTGTGCATGAGCGTATGCGTGCGTGTGTGTGTGTGTGATGTGTGTATGCGTGAGCGTGCGTTTGTACGTGCATGTGTGCGTATGATGTGCGTGTATGTGCGTGCACGTAATATACATGTTTTCGTTTGGATTTATTCTCGGAAATTTTTGTAAATTATCAACTTTTGAGTCGTTCTACAGACAGCCAGTCTGTTGTACTGTCTGTCAAAATCAACGTGAATCTACCTCTTCAGTTTCCTCTACACATCTATTTTGTGCAAATAGCCAGTTTATTATACCGCCAACATTATATATACACATAGCTAAACGTTTCAGTTGGTTTTGTTTAATTCTGCGATCATGAACGGTAACCACGAGGTAGTCGTTGCTGATGTTACTCGTTACTCTGACTCTCACGGTGACCGGTTGTCGCTTGCTTACAGAGCTGCGAGTGTAGATTACTTCAACGTGGGTCAGGGAGGCCTGTACAAACACCGCTCGCTGAAGGTTCTAGGTCGCACGTCCTCGACGCGAGGCGGCACGACCCGACATCGCCACATCTCTTCGCCGCGAACAAAGTCCCTGTTGGAACTGACCAAGGACTTTGAGAATAATCCCGAGAATAAGGTATCTAAGGGAAGGGATCTTGCATCGTGTCATTTGTTTTTCTAAGGAAAGAGCGTGTCGCACACGTTGCCCGCTGCCAGCAGTGCTGCCAGCCACGTCGCCTCGTTGCGTCTTTTCGTGTCGCAGAGCGGTCGTGTCATGTTTCAAGTGGGGGAAAAAATTCGCAATTCTTGCTTGAGTAATCTTTTGCTGCGGGCTTAACATAATGCTTTGATGCTTTGATGCTTTGCTTGCTTCGATTTTTTCCGAGGAAAAAATCAATTCTTGTATGAGTAATCTTTTGCTGCAGGCTTAACATAATGCTTTGCTTGCTTCGATTTTTTCCGAGAAAAAAATCACAATTGTTGTATGAGTAATCATTCGCTGCGTGCCTAGCATGCTTGCACACGCAATTGAATTGCGATTAATTTACCACGCATTGTCGTGTACATACATAATCGCTACAATTCCTTAACCACGTGTTATCATGTCGTCACAGAGCACGTGCGCGGCCGACTACATGTCCCTGTACAAGCTGGAGCCGATGCAGATCGCTCCCGTGTCCGCCTGGATGACGGCCTTCGAACTGCAGGACATGTATGCGATCCTGCAGCAGCTGCTGCATCAGACGATCGAGTGCCTCGGCGACCCACGCTGGGAGCTGCGTCGCATGGGCCACCAGGTGAGTGCAGACAGATTCGCAGCGGCGACGGGTGAAATTGAAAGGCATCGGCATAGCATGGGTGTACATGAAAGATAGGAATTGATCGTGAAAGGCATGAGTGAAAATTATAAGTGGGGGTGAACGAACGTGAAAAGCACGGGTAAAAGGGATGGGCGCGGATGATAGTGAAAGATGAAAATTAACGGTGGGGTGAAAGTGAAAAGCAAGGGTATACGTGAAAGGCAGTGGTGAACGTGAAAAACAGGGGTGAAAGTGAAAGACGGGGGTGAAAGGCACAGGTACAATCGACATGAGTGAAGGTGAAAGCTACCGGTGAACGGTAAAAGCTATTAAATGAAAGGCATTAAAAAGGTGGTGTAAATCAGGTTATCTTACGCGACGAATTGTTGGCCCGGCATCGAATTAAAACCTACGCACCGGCTGCTGCACCATGCTGCCCTCTACAGCGTCCCGCTCCCGTCCGTTGCAGCTGTTGCCGAGCGTTGCCGAGGTGATCCGACTCTACGACGTCGGCATCCTGCAGGAGCTCTGGTGCCGGCATCTGACGCGAGCGAAGAAGCTGCTCTGCTACGGAGCGGGGCTTACGCTCAAGCACAGCCTCTGCCACGCTGCCAAACTCATCCCCATCATCACCGGCGACGCCGCGAAACACTCCTACCAGGTAACCGTGGTGATGCACGAAAACGGCAGGTAACCGTGGCAATGCGTCGAAACACTTGCCCCAGGTAGCCGCGCCGACGCGGCGAAACACTCCTACTAGATAACCGTGGTGATGCACGAAAACAGCAGGTAACCTTGGCGATGCGTCGAAACACTCGCACTAGGTAGCCGCGGTGACGCGGCGAAACACTCCTACCAGGTAACCGTGGTGACGCGTCGAAAACACAGCCGGTAACCGCGGCGATGCATCGAAACACTCGTACTAGGTAACCACGGCGACGCGTCGAAACACTCGTACCAGGTAACCATGGTGATGCGCGAAAACACAGCAGGTAACCGTGGCGACGCGTCAAAACACTCCTATCGGGTAACCACGGCGATGCACAAAAACACTCACACCAGATAACCGTGGTGATGCGTCTAAGCACTACTACATGGTAACCGTGGCGACATGCAGAAACACTCCTACTAGGTAACCACAGGAATGTGCCAAAATAGTATTTACCAGCAGCGACTTTCCCGTCAGTAATCATTGCTACGTAACCTTCACGCAGGATGCGGGCGTGTTGAAAAAGACGCGGCTTTACCGGTAGCGAGAATTGCGTCAGTAATCACTGCTACGTAACCTTCACGCAGGACATGGACGTGTTCAGGAAGTCGGGTGAGGTGTTAGTGAAGATGCTGGCCGGTGGCGTGGCGCTGTGGGCCGACCAGCTGCACCGCGCGCTTGACCGCCGAGCCTGCGACAAGCTGTCACTCATCGCCATAGAAACCATCATGCTCATACACTGCCACTTCAGGAAGGCCATCGATGACGTGAAGGTATGGCACGTGACTTCCTCGCGCGGCGCGTCTCGCTCGATATTAGTGATTTATCGATTTATTGCATGATTGGTTGGCTAATTTGGTTTGATTGGTCGATATCTTGGCACAGTTCTATTCGGGAATGATTGATTAATTGGTTGATTGATTGACTGGTTTTATTTTATTGATAGATTGTTTGGTTGTGGTATAGTTCTGTTTTGGGGAATTTTTCACCAAGGGAGTTATCACGTTATGATATTGGTTTTCTAACCACACTGTGAAGCACTAATTTTGAAATGACAACAGAAATCGTAATATTTCACAGATTTCGGGAAAGACTATATATAGTCAGGTTCACTATGTTTTTTCGTTCAGAATTATGGTAGATTAGCAAACCTATACATTTTTGGAAAGGTCATAGCATGAGGAATCCGAAAAACAATGTTTACATTTGCGGAGATCCCGGTATGGCCGCAATTTTGGATTTTCAAAATGGCCGCCATAAAATACATATTTGGC
>NW_014578080.1:44849-45664 GCF_000485595.1 Priapulus caudatus | reverse complement strand
GCAGTTACCCCTCCCCCCAGACAAATGTAGATCGGGGGTGGGAGGGGGGTCTAGGAGGCAGTTACCCTTCCCTACCAAGAGCTAATAATACAATATAATAACGTATTATTAGCTCTTGTGTTATTATTACCTGTTCAGTGGCTGATAGCCATGGTAAACTAACCAGAACGTATAATAAATATGATGTCGTGACGTGCCCCTGTTGTCTCGATTATGATAGGTTGGCCGGGTTAGAGGAGTCGAGAAATAACTTGGTAGTGCCCCAGGTCCTACTTGTCTACCTGTTCTATCTGCCTTTCTCGAGAAGTCGTACTTGTACAGTCATATTATGATGTAATGCTGTAACATGTTTATAGAGCATACCGATGTCAAGAACGTTTAAATATAATAATGTAACATGACTACATGACATAACGATGTCACGCATGTTATAATGTAATAACGTAGCATGACTATGTTGTGTAAGGAGAGTGGGCCATTTTACCACAGGCTCTAGACGTGAGGGTGAAGTCAGGCAAGAGAGAGAATGGAGGGGACCTGGTGATCCTATCCAATGACATACCAGTTGCCCCGACACTAGTCCGTAGCAACAGCAGCAGTGACACTGACGAGGACAATGCTGAGAAGGACATGGGTAAGCTCACTGATGATGCTTGCCATGGAAACGTACCGCGTCGCCGCGAAAGCGTCGCGCATCGCCTTGGAAAAGTCGCGCGTAGCCGCGGAAGCGTCGCGCATCGCCTTGGAAAAGTCGCGCGTAGCCGCGGAAGCGTCGCGCATCGCCTTGGAAAAGTCGCGCGTAGCCGCGTAAGCGT
>NW_014578080.1:30728-44824 GCF_000485595.1 Priapulus caudatus | reverse complement strand
CCGTGCGTGCCAGCAACAGCAAGCCAGTGACACGACCGAGACAATGCTCGTGAGACAGGACATCGGGTGAAGCTCACTGAGATAGCTTGCCATGGAAACGTACGCGCCGAGTCGCCTGAAGCCGTTCGCGCATCCGCCTTTGCGGAAAAGTCGCGTCGCCGCGGAAGCGTTCGCGGCATCGCCTTGGAAGCAAGCTCCGCGTGAGCCGCCGAGAGCGTTCGGCATCGCCTTGGAAAAGTCACGCGTAGCCGCCGGAAGCGGTCGCGTGCATCCCCTTGGAAAAGTCCGCGTAGCCGCGGAAGCGCGTCGCGGCGTCGCCTTGAGAAAAGTCTGCGTCGTAGGCCGGAACAGCATCTCAGGTCCGCACTCAAAGTCCGGGTTCGTGTGCAGGAAGGCACCGCCCGTTTGCCGGCCCGAGTACATAAAGTAGGACAAAAAGGCGCGACGTGTCCACCCACTTGTCGCGCTGTCGCCGTGGAAAATCGCGCGTAAGCCGCGCGGGAACGGCGCTGCGTCCGCCTTGGAAAAGTCGCGCTTTAGCCCGCCGGACGAGCGTCGCGCGTCGCCTTGGAACAAGTCGCGCGTAGCCCGGCGGAAGCGGGTGGTGCGTTAGTGCGCGCCGTCGCACTTGGAAACAGTCCGCCGTCAGGCGGGCGGGTCGGCGGGGTGGGGCGTTGAGTGGGGGGGGTGGGGAGGCGGGGGGGGGTGCTGCGGCGTGTGGTGGCGTCCGGGGCGGGTGGGGGTGAGGAGAAGTTGGGGGGGGGGGTCGGGCGGGCGTGGGGGTAGGGTGCGGGTCTGGGGCGGGGTGGTGGATGTGGTGGGGAGGGCGGGGGGTCGGGGGTGGGGGCGGCGGGGGGGAGGTGGGGTGGGGTGGGGGGTGGGCGGGGGGGGGGGGGTGGTGGGGGGTGGGGGGGGTGGGGGGGGGGGGTGTGGGGTGGGTGCGGGGGGGTGCGCCGTGGGGGAGAGAGGGGGGTGCGGGCGGGGGGGGCGGGCGTGGAGCGCGGCGGAGGGAGCGGGGCGCGTGCGCGAGTGTGAGAGAGAGGGGTGCGGCGGGGGAGAGGCGCGCGGAGGAGGGCGGCGGGGGGGGGGGGGGGCGGCGCGGGGGGTCGGCAGCGGGTGTGGGGAGAGGAGAGGGTCGGCGGAGGCGCGCGGGAGGAGCGGGTGCGGGGCGCGTCGGCGTGTGAGAGAGAGGGGCGGCGGGGGGGGGGGGGGGGGGCGCGTTGGGGGAGGGGCGCGGCGGGGGGGGGAGGGGCGGGGGTCGGGCGCAGTGCGGGCGGCGTTTGAAAAGGTGCGGGGGGGCGCGCGGGGGCGTGAGCGCGCGGGGAGGAGCGGGGCGGGCGGTGCGCTGACTGGAAGCGAGTGGGCGGCGGCAGGAGAGTCTCGGGGGCGGACGGCAGGGGCGGCCGTGTGTATTTAACGTCGCGGTGTCGCGGTGAAGCTTTCGCGGGGCGGGGAGGGGGGGCGGGGGGGGTGGTGAGGGGAGCGAGGGGTCAGGGGCAGCGGGGTGCTGGTGGCGGGGCGTGGAGCGTGGGCGGCGGGGGGGGGGGGGCTGTTCGCTCCGCGTGAGAACGAAACGTTGCAGGTGCTAGTATGCGGATTCGTTCGGGGACGGATGGCGGGGGATCTTGACATGCGATCGGATCGTGGTACTGGCGGGGGAAGGGGAGGGGGGAGGCGAGGCGGACGGGGGGGGGGGGGGAGTCACGGGCGGTGGTGCAGCTCAGAATTTCTCGGCGGGGCTGTGGTGCGAAAGAGGCGGGAGAGAGACGCCGGTGTGTCGTAGGGGAAGAGACTGGGTGTGTGTGGGCGGAAGAGAGAAGGGATGGCGAGGGGGGTGCTGGGGGGTGCGGCGGTGCGAGGCGGCGCGAGTGTCGGGGGATCTTCTGGACGGCGGCGTTGGGGGGGGGGTGATCGGGATCGGGGAGAGCGGGGGGTGGGGGGGGGGTGGGCGGAGGGCGGGGGAGACGGGGGGGAGCTCGGGAGTCAGAGTCGGGAGTGCGGGGGGTCGGGGGGGGGCGGGGGGGGGAGTTCGGAATCGGGGTGGGTGATAATAAATTTGGGGAAGGGGAATATAAGTCGTGGAAGATTATGATCTTAGTTGAATGTGCGTTTGCGTCGTGCGCGAGAGCGGGCGGGCGCGGTGTTGCAGGGGAACGCTATGGCTGAACGCGTGGGGGGGGGGGCAGGGCGGGGTGGTCAGAGAGCTGCGGGGGGGGGCGGGGGGAACGTCCGGGGGGTGGGGGGGGGGCGATAGGCAGGGTGCGTCGAGCGGGGAGGCGGAGGCGCGGGCGGGGGCGGGGTGGGGGGGAGGGCGCGGGTGCGTGGGCGGAGGGTGGGGGGGGGGGAGAGCGGTCGAGCGCTCTATTGGACAGAGCGAGCGGAGCGAGGGTGGGGGGGGTGACGGGGTGTTTATGGTGTGTGTAGGGGCTCGAGCGCGTGGGTGGAGCGAGGGGGTCGGGCGGCGAAGGGGCGAGGGCGTGGGTGGATTGCGCCGAGGTGGTCGTGCGGTCCGAGTGCGTGAGGCGTCCGTGGTCGCGGTTGCGCGTGGCGCGGGCTGGGGGGGGGCGCGTGCGCGGTGGCCGGTGCTGGGTGCGGAGGACGCGAGGGTTGGCGCGTGGGGGAGCGGTGCAACGAGGGGGGGGGGTAGACTTGGGCGAGAAGCGTTGGAGGCGCCACATTTTGAAATTGGGTATAGTTGGTGAGGCGTGGCGTGATGGCGTCCGGGGGCGAGGTAGGTAGAGTGAGCGGTGGGGGCGCGGGGGCGGCTGATTTGAAGGCAGCGGGCGTGGAGGGTCGAGCTATCTTTCGGGGGGGGGCCACGGGTGGCGGGTGGAATTGTTTGGGGCGAGAGAAGAGTCGGGGCGGCGGAGAATTGCGCGAGTAGGTCATTGGCAGGGGGGCGGGGGTCGAGGACGGGGACGGTGTTTGCACTCAGTTGTGGTGGTGATGTGAATGAACTAAGCGCTTAGGCGGGGGGGGGGGGGGGGGGGCGGGGGGGGTTTGAATGGTGTAGGAGAAAAGGAGATTATGGCCCAAATTGAGGGGTGAGAGGGGGGGGAGGGTTGGGGCAAGTGAGAGTGAGGAAGTGAGGTTAGGGGTATAGGGATGCGAGGCAGGAGAGCGGTACGTGCGTGGTGGGGTGTGCAGCACTCGGTCGGTGGGTGTCGTTTTACGGGAGAGGATGTGCCGAGGTTGGACAGGGAGTATGCTGTTAATGCAAGAAATTGGATGTCTGCTGACTGCGGGACGGGGGGCTGGTAGGCCGCGGAGGGGTATAAGAGCTGGTCGGGGGGGGGTGAGGTGAGGTGGGTAAGGGCCGGGGAGCGTTAAAGATTTTGACGAGAAGAGGCGGATGTCAGAAAGGCGGCGGGCGGGGAGCGGATAGGGAGAGGGGGGCGCGTAGTGTGGTGAGTGTGGCGAGAGAGCGCCAGGGTCGGCGTGGACGCAAAGCGGGGGGGGGGTGGGGGTGGGGTGAGTGAAGCGCCAGGTCTACGGGGGTGCACAAATTGTGGATCATTTCGTGCGTGTGAGGGAGAGGATTGATTAGTGTGGCGAGGTGATAGCAGGAGGGGGCGAAGTGCGGTGCGTATGAAGTAGGCGGGGGCGATGGGTGGTGGCTGCAAGTGGAAGAGGCTGGGGCGTGTCGGTTGGCGTGTGGGAGGGTCGTCACTCGGATGTGTGGTCCGTGTGTTTTGAGGGGGGGGGGCACCCGTTGGGGAGCGATGGGGCGTCCCGAGAGGCTGGGGAGGCGTAGGGTGTGGCGGAGTGGCCGGGGTCGGTGCCTTCGTGAGCGTGGGCGGCGTGCGCGGGGGGGGGTCGGCGGTCAGGAGGCATGGTGGCGGTTGGGGGCGGGGGGCGAGAGGCGGGAGGTAAACTCAGGAAGCATTTGACCCAGCGAGGTTTTGGGAGGAGTGTGGGGGGGTGGGGAGGTGTGTTACTGCTATGCTCCCATATGGAACGTGGGGGGGGGCCTGATTTGGGGAGCCACGCCAGGTCTGGGGGGCGGTGCACTTCGGAGGGCGCAGGCGGGGCGAGTTTTTGGGAGAAGAAAGGTGGGGGAAAGTGTGCCGTAGGCAGGGGGTCAGGGGGTGGAGAGCGTGGATTGTTGCCCGTCATGTTGGTATGGCGTGAGAGAATAAGGGAGGGGGCGGTGAGGCGGGTTTTGATAGGTTGTTGGAGGGAGAAAGAAAGAAGAATTATGTGCGAGAAGGTTATGGGTAGGTGTGTGGATTGGAGAGTTTAGGGGGGGGGGTGGCAGAGAAGGAGACGGCGCAGGTGGATAACAGAGAACAGGTGTTGTTGGGGTGGGTCAGCAGCTCGTGGCTTGTCGGTGTCGTGGGTGTTAGCGGGAGAGGAGTGGGGGGTTGGGTATTGGAGCAAGCGGTGAGTTTAAGGTGCGAATAGTTGGGTATGTGTCCTGTCCAGAGCGGGGGGGCGGCGGGAGTGAAGAGGAGAGTGGGTCGGGCTATATGGGTAAGTGAAAGTGTTAACGAAGAGGAGGCGAGGTGTGCCGGAAGCGGCGAGCGATAGAAGTCCTGAGTTTAGTGCGGGAATGGCGCGAGTTGAGCGTACAAAGCGGGTGCGTATAGCGCCATCTACCGTCACAACATTGTGATTCATTTTAGTTTATAAAATTAGTATTGCGATATACGAGATGGCGAACCGTGTGCTAGGGGCCGGCCTAGAAAAACTCGAGAGGCGGAGAGGTAAGACACTTCCGGAGTGGCAACAAGGTTAACGTTTGGAGCAAGGAGAGGTGGGGGGGGTGGGGGGGCTGTGTTATGCGGCAGGAAACACCAATTGTCACGTCGGTAGGCATGGGAGCGATCTATGGTGGGCGAGAGTGAGGCGCGTTGATCCTGCGTCAATCTTACACGTTAACGACGATCAGGAGCTCCGCTTTTATAGGCAGTTCATAAATCTGAATATTGATAAAATAGCGTATTGGGGGGAGGGGGGGGTTGCGTTCAGCTACAGTGGTCTATTGACACTTCAAGTGTCGGTGAGCTACCAGGGGTCGTGTGGACGAGCGTGTGCGAGTGTCGAGGGTCCCGTAAATGAAGTGGTCGGTCGTTCGAGTGTGCGAGATCGTGCGCCGTGATTTTGTTTTCTGATTTTTCCACTTTTAGCTCACCTGTGAAAACAGTCGGTCAAGCCTGCAGCTATGAGGCCGAGTGGGTCCGTCGGGTTAGCGGGCGTGTGCGGCGGGGCCGAGTGCGTGCGGGGGGGGGAGGGTCGAACATTGTGCGCGTGGGTGTCAGACGGGATAACTCGAGGAGGACGCGGTTGGTGCGGCGCGAGCGAGTTGTGAAGAAGTTGTTATATTGGGGGTGTACTGGGCCGTGGGGATGCTGGGCGGGCTGCGAGGTAGGGGTAGAGAGCGTGGGGGGCCGGTGAGTGTGTGAAGCAGCGGTGCGGAGGGGTGCGGAGGGTGCGCTGACTTTCGGGAGCCGAGCATCGGGCAATTTTTGTGGGCCGGAAGAAATGGCAAGTGTGCCATTAGTCATTCAGGGTTGAAACGGGATTTTCTCAGGTTGGTATGTGAATGCAATAGTAGGGGGTTTGAAATTTAAAAAAAGAAAATATGCACAATTAGGTTAGGGGGTTGGGGGCAGATTAGTAGGTAGCGGATATGGTATATAGACGAGCAGGAGGACGATCGGTGTGGGGGTGTGCAGCACGGTGGCGGGGGTGTTTCGCTTTTGAGGGCGGAAGGAGGCGAGGTTGTGACGAAGGATGGCTTGGGGTGAGGAGGGTGCGAGAGAATGGGGGTATTTGCGTTCTCCGAGGCCGTGGGCTGATAGAGAGGGGGGGAGGCAGGGTGCGAGTGGGGGGAGATCGGGGTCATCGGGAGGTGTAGAGTGAGAAGGGTGTTTCAGAGAGACAGTGGTGGGGGTTGTTAGAGGGCGCGGGGAGGCGGCGGGGCGATGAGGACTGGATGTAGGTTCGAGGAGAGGAGTGGCGGGCATGGCGTGGCTGACGAGGAAGTGGCAGGGGGGGGTTGGGGGGGGGGGGTATAGCGGGCCGATCTACGAGATCACAGGAATGTGGTGAGTTCATTTGGTTTATAGAGATGGGTGAGGTTAGGTGGTGCGGGCGGGGGAGGAGGGGACAGGAGTGGCCAGGGAGTCGTTTGACGGTGATTTAAGTGGGACGGGGCGGGGGGGGTGGGGGGATGGGGGTGGTGGGGGCTGGGGCAATGAGAGGGAGAGAGGGGCGAGGGCGTTGGCGTGTACTTAGCGGCGTCGGTCGAGTGTGTGGTGTCGCTTTTTTGGGTGGGTGGGCGGGGGTAGCGAGTGTCGGATGGAGGCAGCTTGGGTCGAGTTCTAGGAGTTGGAGAGGGCGTGGGTGAGAGTTGGATTGGGCTTTCGGGGGGGGGCTGATAGCGATGGTGGGCGTGAGAGTGATGTAGCTGCATGTTGGAGCCGAGTGAGTCCCGAGCATGGCGAGGAGGCTGGGGTGGGAGGAATTTCGCAATGATCGTGTCCGTCGTGGGCCGTGGGGCGCGGGGGGTGGGGGGGGTGTTTGTCGTGGGCGTGAGGGGGTGGGGGGCCGGGAGGCGTCCGTGGGCGGTGGCCGCGGTGGCGAGACAAGGTGGGGCGGGTGGCACAAGAGTGCGGTGTGAGAGGGGGGGGGGCCGCTCGACGTCGTCACGAGATGTCGGGGACGGGGGGGGGCGTAAGTCGCGAAGAAGGCGAGGTGGAGGTCGAGAGCTGGGGGGCGGGGGGGGTCAAATGGTCCAGGAGAGGTTAATAAGAAGGGGGGCGCGAACATGGTCGACTGCTTGAACGTTAAGGGGTATGGAGAGAGGGAAGCGGGGGAGCATTGGGCGGGGCAGCAGAATGCTAAGGACTGCGTCGACCTGTAGGCTCTGGTGATAGCGGCTGGTATAGCATCACTTGTGAGAGAAGAGCGTGATGCGAGCCTGGCCGAAAGGATTGGGAGGGGCGGGGGGGAGCAGGCGCTCAGGAGAGTGGTCAGAGTGGGGGCACAGGGCAGATTTTAGACATTTCTGAGACATGTGGGGTGGGGGTGCGTGAGGGGCGGAGGGGGGGGAGAGGGGGCGGATTACAACAAAGAACTGTATTTTGCTGGTGCAGCGGGACCTAAGGCATGTGTAGTGCCGTTATTGAAAGGCGAGCCAGTAAAATATGGCGTTTCTAGTAGCATGGGCGAAGGAGTGAGAGGGGTGCGATGAAGCCTGTTTGAGCCCGTCGAAGAGAGGGAGGGTTAAACATTGATTGGGTTGACTGGTGGTAACAAAGGACTGAAAGCCTGCGTTTGCTCATTTATTAAGCGCCGATACCCGGTGTCTGTCAATGGAGGCCTAGACTAGCAGTTGCACAGTTTAATTGGCAGAAGGGCGAAAGGTGTTTGTTGAGAGCAACCGGTTGACGCTCCCTGAAGATACATATGATTTAGTCTAAAGCGGATGGTCTGTCTATAGCGACCTGCCCCCTAGGCCTGAACGGCTAATGCAGTGAATCACGTGATGCTCGCATGAGGCAAAACACGGCCAAAGCCCTCATGGCTGCACGCTCCTCTAATCATAATTGTGGGCCTGCCAACCTGCCAAGGCACCTGTTAACTCACCACGCCTGTAGCTAAAAACCTTATCGCGCTGGCTGCCGCTGAAATATACTTACTTGGATTTTAGCCTGTACCTACTGTAAGCGATTTCTAGAATTGATGCCATCTTTGCATTTATTGATTACACTTGCAGCGTCATACTCGCGGGCAACATACCCTAGTTAAAATTAGATTATTTATTTCTCATGTAATCTTTAGTTTAACACGATATAAATAATAACTAGTACCCATATCAATTATGAATATTTACTTTCATCTTGAATTACTTAAACATATATCATGTAGCTATGGCCGTGGGTATCTACATTTTACCAGCTTGTGCGAACATAAGCTGTTACTCATCGAAATATTCAGAGACACTATATAATTATGATTTCTATGACTGCTTACACTCAGTGGCAGTAGGCAAGAAAGTATTATTATGAGGGGCAGTAAAAGCATCAATCGCTGGTTAATGTTTTTTTAATAAATTAGAGAGACGAGAGAGAGCAAAAGTCTAAGATAAAGAGAGAGAGCAGAGTAGTAAATTGAAGACGGGCGACAGGAAAACGGCGTTGATACCGGTGTGTATGCGACGGAAACGGGGGGTACCAATTAGCTCGTGCGGAGATGGGTCAAGGGGCATGCGGAGGTGGGGAGGGCAGGGGTGAGGGAGGTCGAAGCCAGGGGGAGGGAGATGGACGGGTAAGGGGTGCCGAAGTGAGAGGCCAAGGGTGGAGATGAAGTGGGAGGCAGGGGCGCACGGAGGTGGGACGCAGTGGGGACGGCGAGGGGAGAGGGAAGGACTCCCCCCCCCTCAATTTAAACTTTGGAGATCCCTATGCCTCATATGTTGAAAATCTGTTATAGATAGATAAAAATAGGATAGCTGTGAATCATGACACAAATTCGCAAGTGCAAAGCAAGTATCATTTGAAGTAAAAATAAACCAAAAATCCATTTTGGGGTAGAGATAGCGAGCGTGTCCTTAACAATCCATGTGACGCAACTTGCGTAATCTGCATATCTGCGCCTAACAAATGTGTCACTACGCACGACTGAAATTTGACGTTTATAACCGTAGCAACATACCCCAGATGAGCCCAGTCGCTCTGCGGCTCTTGTTCTATTCTTTGGTCATTGCCTGTCCTGTTTATCATTGCCTGCCATGTCTATCATTGCCTGTCCTGTTTACCATTGCCTGTCGTGTTTATCTGTTATGTCTATCATTGTCATTCATGTCTATCATTGCCTGTCCTGTCTATCATTGCCTGTCCTGTTTATCATTGCCTGTCATGTTTATCTGTCATGTCTATCATTGTCAGTCATGTCTATCATTGCCTGTCATGTTTATCATTACCTGTCATGTTTATCTGTCATGTTCATCACCTCGTGTCGTTACAGGACCAGGAGACGGTGCTGGCGATCGTGTCCGGGTTTCTCCTCAAGCTGCAGCGGTGCTACCCTGACGACTTCGACGCCTGCGTCGCCAACATGGACCCCAAGCAGCGCGATCAGATTCACAGGGTAATGCAATATTCCACAACTTGATCTCCCCCGAGAGCGCGTGGACCTGCAGGTGAGCAGCGTATGTGCCACGGGTTGGTTTTGTTTGTCCCTCGAGATTTCGCCGCTGTTCCAGATGTTACGCTACCCCGTTCCTAGCCATAAGTTACCCTATCGCGTCTCAGTCACTGCGTGGCGGGAAGCTCACGACGTCCGGGTTGGGCTAAGCAATTCCTTACTACTCGTGTTATGATGCATTTGGAATTTGTTACGTTAGCGGCTTGTTCACGTTTACCTCACGCACCGCACCCGTAGGATTTATATGTTATACGTGAAAGTTGCTGTTACGTGTTTTTACCAGTGTGTATGTTATGCTTAGCGAATAATAGCGTGCAGTTTCTCCCAGTATCCTTCCTGAAGATATTCATCCCCCCGAGCTTGAATTCATTCCTGATGTGTTCGCAGAATATATTACCAAGAGTACCATAATAGAACATTTCTCATTTCTATTATGGACTCTTGATATATATGTATATGCACTGTCACTGTCAGTTTCTAGTCATTTTATATCGGTAGGGAAAGCGGTGTCACCAGGTATCTTTCATGAAGTTCTATACAGGAACCCATTTACTTGTATCGGGAAGTTGTGAGTTTGTGTTGACTAGTTGATCTGTTTTAAATATGCAGTTCAGCAGTCACCATTTACCTCTGATGACATTTTGAGTTTACAACTAGGGTTTACAACTAGGGTTTACAACTAGGTTAAGCATTCTCTTGTTACTGCTGTCGATTGTGTGTATTGATATGTTTACCTCGGGATCTAAGTTTACATGTCTTACATAAGACGATTGCTGCAAATGTTAGGCAGTCTCCAGGGATGTTAAGAAGTTAAACCCCTCCCCCACGCATACATGCGCCCTGGCACACATACATTTACATACGCATACATTCATGCATGTGCGCATGCACGCACATCCACACGCCCACGCAGCGTATGCACACATTTACGCACACATTTACGCATGCACGCACACATTCATGCATGCACGCACGTCCACACGCACACGCAGTGTAGACACAGCCGCACACATTAACGCATGCACGCCCGTCCAACATACGCACACATTCATGTATGCACGCATGCACGCACGTCCACGCGCACACTATAGTTGTGATCTAGCGGTATATGCCAAGCTTCCAATTGGAAAGGCTTCAATCAATGTACAGTCAGTTGTCTCGTGGTACTGCCGCCGTACCATTTGGTTCTTAAATGTTATTTATTATTTGGTTGGTTATATACATCCTTTTTTATAGCGTGTTTTTTTTTATCGTTCCACGTGACCGATTGGTCTTGATGTCAGTCACGCGTACAGCTTATATGTTCTTGCATTATTGTAATTATTGGCGCAGTGAGAAATGTGTATGAGTGAGTGAGCGAGAGTGTGAGAAGGCTGTGGTATGTGCAGCCAAAAGCGAAACAGTGATATTTCACCTTGTGAATTTCACGCAAATTTTCGTCCGGCGACGTCACTTCCATCTTTTATGCGCATATGCAATTATGCATACATATATATATATTATATATATATATATATATATATATATATAATATACACATGCATATACATACATATATATATATATATATACATACATAATACATACGCATAATATACATATATGTATTTGCATGCCACGGGAATTTGTGATGTGGTGAAAATTTTCACCTTCACGTTTTGTTCTAAAATGATTATGGTGCGACCAATGAGAGTTTAAGTGAATGCCGGTCTGTTTCCATCAGAATGTACTTTTGAACTGCTCACATTCCCCTTTACGAAAGCATTTATTATATATGTAGCAGAAACCAGCGTGTATAACATTCCATATCAGCTGTAGGTGCTGGTTGTCAGTGTTCGTTTATATTATCGACCAATTTTACTCCGTCCATGTTTTACCTCGTGCCTCATTTCAGTTAAGCCAAAAATCGGGGTGCCCTAGAAATTTTGATAATATGACGCTATACTGTCCTCGGACGCCTAGAATAGCGTCCGATTATAATTTTTTTTAGGGTCCAATTATTGGTAATGTTACAGTGGGACGTTGTTGTTGTTATTACATAATGCGCATGCTGTTGATCTCACGTCGCGCATATTTCCTTAGGCTCAGTCCACTCCACTGATTTGTGGTACCTTCAGACTATAATTTGAAACTTTAGCATATATTTAGACTATAGCTAGGGTTTGACCATAGCGAGTGGAGTGAATCTATGTTTTCCTACGTGAATCTCACAATGTGAAACTGGATCAATTTTGCATGACACGGTGTATGTACCAGAATTTCCTGGCAATCAATGCGTATGGAATAAAAACAATGTCACAATTCTGTTATAGGTACTGCCGGGACTGGTGTTGACATGCATGGAAACTGCTATAGCGTTTTCATGAAACTTTATAAAACTCAAGAATGCATTGTCAACGGTTGATACATACGATACATTCCCTTGTTAAATGATTACTTGTGTATTGTTGATATAGCTGTGGACTTTTAAAACATTTTTACACAGAATATTCTGCATTACATAGTTATGTTGTCACTGCTAGTTATTCCCGATTATTACCCGGTTAGATTTGGCACGCAACTAATGATTATTTACCTACACAAAGTTATTGTATAAACGTGTAGATCTTGTGTGTTATCGCAGCATGATCACAACCCATATGCCCGCGGATTTTGGTGCAATAAATTTGACTTGAAGGTACATGTTAATACGTGTTTGCTTTTCTACGTTCATTCACCACACTATTCAACACTCCTCAACATTCGCCAACACTCTTCAACATTTCTCAGCATTCGCCAACACTACTCAACACTACTCAACATTCGCCAACACTTCGATCTTTTCCTCGATCTCTGCGCGGCATGAGTAAAATTCACAAGAGTTATTTCTGCATTAAAAATAATCTTTATTTTGCATATAATGATATTCTGCAGATTGCACATACATAATACGAGCTGAACTGCTTTACGGTTACTGACAAAGGTAAAGTACTTGCAAACAGGTAGTACGAATCAACAAAAATGTATGCTTAACGCCAATACACATGCATGTCCCGCGCAAAAATAACCTGTCGCCTTGACAACTGAATAGAATGAGAACACTGAAAGGCTTGACATACAGGTAGATTGAGAAAGCACAGAACCCTCCTGATGGACAAAACTAGCTTCCGGCATAACCCCATTAAAACTACTAGACTTGGCCATTTTATTATGTATCGTGTAAACTACAGCAGCAACATTGCTTACGTCAGCCCTCACAATTAGTAATAAAAAAACTCTGTAGATATTGCATGCACACTCTTATCAAGAATGAAAGACATTACCATTTATCCACAGTTTTGCACGTGAGACATTTTGCATATTCACAGTGTATAAAATCTGCCAAAAACGGACAGTTGGGACATAACAGTATGCGATTAAATCGGGAGTAAGATAATAATAGATTATCATTTATTAAAGGATTTTATTAAGAAATTTAGGAAAGATTATCCCTTGTTTTCTTACTCTTTATGAGATGCATGTCCACGAAACGGGAAATAGGACTGTTCACATGTATAATATACCAGTTATTTTCGCAATCCACACTCGGGCTGAAGAAATCGCTTGATGTAACTACTGGTGAGCTACTGCTGTTATGTACGCGTAATTCTAATAACAAACAAACAAAACCCAACAACAGAAACAGAAACTAACAGGAAACCAAACAAAAACATACATACTCAACTCTGAGATTGATTCGTTCCTGGTATGTACGAGCAAAAAGCCATAACTCCCAATACAAAAAACTCGCAATTCATACTACATGCTACCAAGAACCTACTGCTAATTATTAATTTAGTGATGGTAATGGGACCTTGATACTAAATATACTGCATCCTAATCTGTGTTATTCTAAGTGCTTCTCATGGTTTAGTGCATACTTGATACAGTTGTAATAATCCCCAATCCACACATGCAGATATCACGCTAACACACTATATCATATAAACACTATAGCTCTGTAAGCCCAACGCATTCATTTGCATATTGCATGTACTTAGTGCACACCTGTTACCGAGTGTCTCGATCACCACGTTATGACACTTCCGTTATAGAATGCGCCTATTATATCATACCATCAAGCCATCACATATGTATATAAGAACGTGTACTGAGAATAGTAAAATTATGCATCTACTGTTTGTTCATTCGCAAAATAGGAGATTCATTATTGTAGAACACGTGTTCATAGGCCCTACATGAGCAAATCTTGGGTGAAACTAGGGAAAAACAGCTTCAGTTTCAACCCATATTTAGCACTTTGTATAATAAATCGAAAACACAAGTGTTTGATTAAAACCATAAAACTATAGTCGCAGCATTACGTATCACACATGCAACATTATTGTCATTTGCAATTCATCCTCTTCCAAGATGTACAAAGGACAAAACCTTAATATTGTAACTTCATGTTCATGTAAGTGGCAGTCACTATTTCATTCACCGCACCAGCATCATGGCACTATGTTTAGTATAATAACGTGCACATACAGAAGACAGGGGACCTTACCCCACTACCACCCACTATGTATCCATTCACAACTTCCAGCACGACTAGATTTTCCAGCGAGCGTAAATCACTATTTCATTTGCTAACTTGGCCCTGTAGTCAGAAACAAAATTGATCTTAACATTAATCTTAATGCTACCTTTTTCTCGTTGTAGACCGTTGATGGTAAATATGGTAAAGTTACTAGTTCCTTATTCACAGTGTATAGAGGTCTGAGAACAATTTTGGCAAGCACCTAGCTTGCCACTATATATATTTGGTACGGTCACCTGTCCCCCACATACAAGATGTTAGATGCATAGAACACGGGCAAATAATAATAATGCCAAATATCGATGCTGATGTACCAGTAATAATGTAACTATTACAATAATTAAATGATTAATTATAAATAACAATAACTATAAATAATTAT
>NW_014578080.1:18649-30718 GCF_000485595.1 Priapulus caudatus | reverse complement strand
TGGGAGGGGGGGTCTAGGGAGCTGTTACCCCTTCCCCCAGACAAATGTAGATTGGAGGTGGGAGGGGGGTCTAGGGAGCTGTTACCCCTTCCCCCAGACAAATGTAGATTGGAGGTGGGAGGGGGGGGGTCTAGGGGGCAGTTACCTTTTCCCCAGAGAAATGTAGATCGGGGGTGGGAGGGATCTAGGGGGCAGTTACCCCTCCCCCCAGACAAATGTAGATTGGGGGTGGGAGGGGGGGTCTAGGGAGCTGTTACCCCTTCCCCCAGACAAATGTAGATCGGGGTGGGAGGGGGGTCTAGGGAGCTGTTACCCCTCCCCCAGACAAATGTAGATCGGGGGTGGGAGGGGGGTCTAGGAGGCAGTTACCCTTCCCTACCAAGAGCTAATAATACAATATAATAACGTATTATTAGCTCTTGTGTTATTACTACCTGTTCAGTGGCTGATAGCCATGGTAAACTAACCAGAACGTATAATAAATATGATGTCGTGACGTGCCCCTGTTGTCTCGATTATGATAGGTTGGCCGGGTTAGAGGAGTCGAGAAATAACTTGGTAGTGCCCCAGGTCCTACTTGTCTACCTGTTCTATCTGCCTTTCTCGAGAAGTCGTACTTGTACAGTCATATTATGATGTAATGCTGTAACATGTTTATAGAGCATACCGATGTCAAGAACGTTTAAATATAATAATGTAACATGACTACATGACATAACGATGTCACGCATGTTATAATGTAATAACGTAGCATGACTATGTTGTGTAAGGAGAGTGGGCCATTTTACCACAGGCTCTAGACGTGAGGGTGAAGTCAGGCAAGAGAGAGAATGGAGGGGACCTGGTGATCCTATCCAATGACATACCAGTTGCCCCGACACTAGTCCGTAGCAACAGCAGCAGTGACACCGACGAGGACAATGCTGAGAAGGACATGGGTAAGCTCACTGATGATGCTTGCCATGGAAACGTACCGCGTCGCCGCGGAAGCGTCGCGCATCGCCTTGGAAAAGTCGCGCGTAGCCGCGGAAGCGTCGCGCATCGCCTTGGAAAAGTCGCGCGTAGCCGCGGAAGCGTCGCGCGGCGACGCGCGACGCTTCCGCGGCTACGCGCGACTTTTCCAAGGCGATCTTCCGCGGCTACCCTTGGAAAAGTCGCGCGTAGCCGCGGAAGCGTCGCGCGTCGCCTTGGAAAAGTCGCGCGTAGCCGCGGAAGCGTTGCGCGTCGCTGATGAAGCGTCGCCGCAGAAGCGCCACGCATCGCCGTGGAAACGTCGCGTGTCGCGGTGGAAGCGTCGCGGTGGAAGCGTCGCACCTTGCTGCGGAAACGTCGCGTGTTGTCCGAGAACGGGAAACGTTGCAGCATATCGATTCTCGACGATCGCATCTACGATCATCGATCGTTTACGGAAGGAAGCGAGGCACGGGGATCACGCGTTCATCTCAAATCTCGCGCTTGTCGAAAACGAAACCCGTTTCTAGAAAACTTTTGCAAAAAAATGCATCTTGCCTCAGCCGCGATCGGATCTTCTACGAGCGTGTGATCGGATCGGGAACGGGGTCGGATCGGGAACGGACTCGGATCAGATCGGATCGGGTCGGGGCGGATCCAATCGTTGAAATAATTAAGAATATTAGATCTAATTATTAGATCTTAGTTAATCGTTTCTCTGCCGAACGCGTTTCAGAATCGCTGATGCTGAACCTGAGCGGCAACTGTGGAACGTCCGGCAACATGTCCGACTACTCGGCGGCGACGGCGTCGTCCGGAGAGGCCGACGACGGCTCTGATTGGGACAGCAGCGAGGACGAGGTGACGATTGTTTATAATAAGTATTATAATTATTATCATTATTATAATTATCAATCATCGATAATCATAATTAATCAAGCAATCGTCGCCGCGGCGATGGACGCAGGCCGCTGCTACACGTGCAACACGTGCAGCACCGTGTACACCCTGTTCTTGAACGCCGTCTTGAAGTGCGGCTCGGGGTTGGTGCGCAGCAGCGAGCAGACGGGCGGCTTCCCACGATGCTCCGCATCCTCGAGGTCCCAGATCTCGGGCATCGAGCATCCGGGCTTCGTGCGGCGTGTGCACCACGAGTCCTCGAGCACGGCGAAGTCGACGCGCAGCGAGCGGAGCGCGCGCGACACGTCCGCAACCGGCCGCCGGCTGTAGAGCGAGTAGACGAGGCGCGTGCGCGCGCGCAGGCCCGCGTCCTCGTAGTGCGGGTGGTTGACAATCGCGCGGCCCGTCGACAGCTTCACGGCGGCCATCGTCGGCATCGCGCCGGCGAAGACGGCCGGCGGCGGCGTGCGCGTCTTGATCCACTCGAGCATCTCCTCCAGCGGGTAGTTCGCGAACTCTCCGCGGATCGCCCACTGCGCGCGCAGATTCTCGACGCCAGCGAAGCTCATCACCGCCACCAGGGCGGCGACGACGGCGTAGTGGCGCGCGCGCGGGCCGGCGACAGCCGCGAGGAGGTCTCGCGAGGCGATGAGCGACGCGACAAGGCACAGCTGAGGCGTGAGGAACAGCTTGAGGCGCATCACCATGACGGCCATGAGCGCGAATGCGCAGAGCTGCACGACGTTATAGAGCACGGCGGCGGACACGCGCGATCGCACTACCCCCGCATCCTCGTCCTCGTCGTCGCCGTCGGCAACCGCCTCCGTGCCCTTGCAGTGTGAGTGCACGTCCTTGACGAGATGCACGGCTATCGCCAGCAGCACGACTGCGACCGTCGGTATCAGCAGGGTCTTGCACAGCACGATGCCCGTCTCGAGCTCGAGAAAGTCAAACTCCCTCGCGCAGGTGTAAAGCATCGTGTGGAAATCCTTGTAGTCGGAAAACTTCGATCGGAAGATGTTGCCGATGTGAGCGTCGTCGGTGATGGCAAGCAACCTAAGCAAGCAGAAACATAATGAGAAAACGTTTAATTGTAAGCATTTGTATAGAACGCTGCGGGCAACAGTGAAAACGGTACGGGGCTATGTGTGCGTTATTAAATGCCACTTGCCTCCTAAAGTAATGGAATTATAACTTTGGGAATATCGCATCTATATTTGTAGAAATGCCTGTATTTTATCTATTCAATGCACCAATAAAATACTAATTGCACAATTGGAAAAGTTGTTTTCATTGATAAGCCAAAGAAGACAAATCAGTAACTAGTTCCAAGCTTTAACGAGAATTATCACCTTACAATGAACTTATGATACACAATCGCCCTACATGATTTTGTCTTAACTACACATGTAATCAGCCAGTTAATTTTGATAGGATATCAATTAAAGATGACATTCTAGATCACACCACTCAGTAAACTGGTAATGCATTAACCCTCAAACTACTTAGATCCAATCTTCACCATTCACCGCATGTCACGTTACAGCTGGCAGCACCGTACAATGTCCTCAACATTTTCCCATGTCAAAAACGACGAGGGATCCATCTAACCAGGTTCTAAAGAACCTAGGATATGCACGGCGCCCCGCCTTCCCAGTGCTAACGAGGATACACCTAGTGTGACACATGATGACAACAACGAGAATGCTGCTAGCAATACAATGATGCATGGCATCCCCAGTGCCAAGGAGGATACACCCCGCCTTTAACAAAATGTCAAAAATGATGTCAAAAATGTTAAAAGTGCCTTCGATGGAAAGAGAACTGCATGTCGCACGAATGCACGCGCGCGGTGAGATACGTGCCTTCCTGCGAGCGTCTTTATCCCGAGCGTTCCAGTCAGTAGGACGGCAGCCTGCACCAGCCAGACGAGCGGCCGTGCGAGCGCGCGCTCCAACACGGGCTCCATGGCGACGATTGCCATGACGGTGAGCAGCACGGGCAGGAAGAACGACGTCAGCAGCATCTCGTTGCCGAACAGGAGGACGAAGGCGATGGAGAAGCCAAGCAGCTGACCTCGCAGCACGACCTTGACCTTGCACGCGGATGCGAACCGCAGCGCGTAGACTGCGAACACGGACAGCGTCTGCGTCATCAGCGCGAACTGCGCGAATTGCCACGGCAACACAAAGCAGGTCGTCGCCGCGGCGATCGCCAGCAGGTGGTGCACGCCGGCGCGGTGGCTGCGCAGCGTCCACGTGACGAGCGCCATCTGGAGGACGAGGAACGGGTACGCGAAGCTCTCGCGCAGCGGCGGCGTCCATTGCACGCGCGTCGCCTCGCCGTGGTTGTAGAAGAACGCCGCCGTCGCGACGCCGCCGCCGACGAGGCTGCCGCTCAGGTATGCGCCGTAGAGGAAGAAGAGGCCCATGAGCAGTCCGTTCAGGAAGAACACGCAGTTCGTGTAGAAGTATGCGAGATCACCCATGCCCTCGCAGCTGGGAACGGGTGCGAGGTCCGCGCCGCGGTTCACCTGCCAGCACTGCTGCGTCGGGATGCCGAGCGCGCCCATCACGCCGTCGAACACGCGGTAGGCGGCGCCCAGCGTCAGCTCCGGGTAGAGGTTGAAGCGCTTCAGGGTGTTGATCGTGAGCGGAAACTCGGTGACGTTGTCGTAGACGAGCATGGAGAGTCCGGCGAGGAACGTCGGAGCTTCGGTCATCGTCTTGAAGTAGGAGTAGTACAGGCCCATCTCGGTTCTGAACGACATTTCTCTCTCCAGCGTCGACATGTGCGAGAAGTGTTTGTCGCTCTCGAACATGTACGCGATGTGAGAGCCGTGCACGTAGCTGATGGTAACGGCGATGGCCAGAGCAAGAACGATGTACCAGGAGTCGACAGACGAGTCCTGGCCCGCGTCCACTTTGTTGTGTTTTCCCGTTCGATGACCGGCTTTCTGCGTCGCTCCGTTGCCGTTGATTCCATGTTTTTCTTGCAAAACTTGGCTTGTTTTCCTTTTCTTACCTGCCATCGTTGCTGATGCTGGACGCTGACGTGGCTTGCCCCGCCATCTAGTGTCGATAATTATCATTAACGTGGACGCGGTACCGATTACGAATGCTGCGTGCTGCCCTTATAAATTACGGCGTGCTGCCACAGTGCGTGTTGCCCTTATAAATTATTTATCGAGGGTTTGCATCATGTGGTAATACCGCCTGGTTAAACATTTCGGCTTTGCATCATTTGATAACGCGTGGGTCAACGAAAGACAGCGAAAAATATAAATTCAATTTCATCATCCATTTATACAAAACAGCAATGAGGTTTATTGATAACTAATATCAAAATTTATATTCAGAAATATTACAGAGCAGAGTATTTATATAGCTTCCCACTCATAACTGTCTGTATTCACCTGTAAAAAGCCACCATTGCTTTATGTCGTGTATCAGAAAGTGCTCTGCAACGTGTGCCAACCACTCAATAAAGTCTAAAAATGCAAATCATTAGGTTTAATATTTGGGCCATTTATTGTCATAGCAATACTTGTCATAATAATAGTAGTACAAATATTGTACATTGCAGACATGCATTTATAAATAGTATACATTTTATATGCCATTAGTTCTCACAAAATTTGTACATATCCAATTTCCAAACTATTTTATGAACCATACTCAATATAAATGCCCATATCGAATCACTGAAAAATTATTTCAATAAAGGCAAGATAAAGGTAATTGCATTACCTTGTCGATTTATTCTGGAGATGATATACAGTAAAAACCCGCGTATAAGAACATAGATTTTTCCAAGTTAGCCTCAATAGGTTCTTATATAAATGGTGCTTACTGAAAAATTAGGCTCAAAAGGTTCTTAAATAGGTTCTTAATTGTTATACTTGATTTATCAATTATCAATATGATTTATCAATTATTTATCAATTATTACTCCTGCATCAAGCTTATACTTGATTCAAATTGTGTTAAAATTTTCTTACAAGGACTGCAATTTTTGCTAATTAATACCCATGATGGGCTACAGTGCAAGTTTTTCAGTGCTTACCATACTGTATGATACAGTATGTATCCAAGGAAATAAAACAACATGCCAAAAAATGAAGGAGAAAAAAATGGAAAAAAAAAATGGAAAATTAAGAACCTACTTTAAAATCTTAGCCTAAAACAGGTTCTTATGTAAAGGGGTCTAAATGGGAAATTTTAGCCTAACATGTTCTTAAAATCTATGTTCTTATACGCGGGTTTTTACTGTATTTCATATTTCTTAGTTTAGTGTTACAATCCTAGCATATCAAACAAAATTTATACTACAGTTGGGATAACGTCAAACATTTGTTCAGATAAAAACTTGCAACATCAAAAGCTAAATGAAAAGTAAACTAGCATCCTTTACAAAGATAGCATGATATAGAATGGTAGAATTTCAAACCTTTTACATAAACGTGTAAAAAATACAGGATGGACACACTCACTAGCAAAGAAAATTCACTTAAATGAGCAGCTCAAACAGCTTCTGATGTAAGAATCTGATGAGGACAAAACGAGTTCAATCCTACCAATGAATCATACCTTCTATTAGATAATTGCTTCCGAAAAAACAAAACGCGAAAAAGCCAAGAATGCAACCTCAGAACATCGATCCAAATATACCAGTACTGTAGTGTACGAATGATTTATTTCATAGTGCAACAGCTGTTTCCACAACAGGCCGCCCACTCTCACACCTGTACACAGGTAATTCGTCACAGAAATATTTACATATGTACAAAGTCAAATATTACAAAGACTGCAGAACGACGTGTAGGAGATAAGAGGCGGCGACAGCTGCAACCACGAACAGTGGCTGTGATCGACGCGTCGACAATTCTGACAGCTGCCCCAACTCAAGCGGCATCGTGACTAACGACGATCGATCACGTGTCGTGCGGTTTAACACGCCTGTCCACTATCGTCGTCACCAGCTGGTTCTTGAACACGTACTTCTTGATTCGATCGAAGACGAGCACGAAAATGATGAGCACTGCCAAGTACTGGATCCACGCGTCCTTCATCACCTGCCAGAATCCTGGTGTGTACGTGTGACAGCAGTCAAGAAAAACTCCGGCATTCACGACACACTGCGCAGGCCTCGCGAAATATAATGTAGACATAGCGTAACACGCGCAGTGAACATAGGCAGGCTTAGTGACTGTTAAATGGATTAATGTCATTTATACTTGTATATTAATAAACTTTCATCAAATTGAGAATCAAGTTACAGGGTTCGACGCCGGACACAGCGGAATACCACTGGTCTTCCAAAGAATTTTGCCTGGTCGAGGCTGCTACACATGCACCGAACCTCTCTCCCCTTCCAACAATTCCTTGGTCTCTAATTATCAGGATCGCTGATGCGACTGCTATGTGGATACTCGTGCGTGAAGTTTACTAACAACATCACTAGCAAACCTCCTTACGATTACCGCGCGAAGACCTGCTACAGCTCTCCCGAGTCCAATTAAAGGTCATGAAGATAAATATTTAAGGAGAAGCAGCTAGGGCAACAGAGCACTTCGTAAATTTTTAATATAGTTACAGAGCACCGAAAATGTAATAAAAGGGGGGTGAAATCCAGTAAAAATGCCATAAACCTCAAACACAACTATGATATGGAGAATCCAGCTACTGCATGCAAGCACTTTTGAAATAACAAAGCAGGTCACAATTAAAAAATATTTGTTTGCCCTTACCCGACCCAGACTGAGTTTGGGTAGGTAGGTAGGCTTGTTTTGATGGGGGTCTTTTTACAAATTCAGCATGGTGTCTACATGCTCGGGTGTGATTGTGTAGAGATACCTTTTATGTTGAATGTTTGTTTTGCTTGGTACATATAATATATTGCCTACAGATTTATATAATGTGCAGTGATAATATTTGTAAAAAAAAAGAATGGGAAAGATCAATAAAATTTTTGAGTCTGCCCCTTTTTGGCGGGTCGGTCGGGTGAGGGCAAACAAACTAATGGGCCTCATGCAAATATGCATATTAATAGAATCATTATCTTTGTGTTTGCAATACTGTGATTAAAATTTTTATTCGTCACTTTCACTACCACTAAATAGTATGATCAGATGCAGTAAATATCAACCTCGTGCATAACATATGGCTGACATCTACATTTCTTAGTAAAGGATATGTGACGCTTTCCTCTGGGTACCGCACCGTGATAGTGATTGTGAAAGGCATGCCGCTTCCCCTGCCTCTCACCCACACAGAATAGTCTGCATCGTATCGTGTTGTTACTGCATGGGAGAAACCATACCACCAATTTTTACCACAAATTTATGCAATGAATTTAAACATGCAGTTAAGTTTACACTTACCTGTAATACATTTACTAACTGTTTACAACATCTAACTCTAAAATAACTAATAACCTAATAATCTAAGGTTTGTCTAAAAATACTCAAATTAACATGTCAATAGCATTACTATAACACAAACTGAATTATTGATGAATAATTAATAATGATTTAAAAGTATGTATAATAAAAATAATACTATTTCATTAGCCCCAAAAGTCATCGTAAAACTATGCTGCAACATGTGAAATACTACATCTTAGAAATCCATTGCTTCATTTGTAGGAATGTTACAGGAAGACAGGCACATAACCCTCACCATTTCTGCTGTTATACTCCTTGAAAATACGTTTGAAGTCATATGCCTCTGCAAAGATGCTTTCTTGATCAATGCTTGTATTCTGAAAATATTAGGCCGTATTAAAGATGAATCATTATATCATGAAGAGAAACATAAGATATGGCCCAGTGAGACAAGTTTATTCCATTCATACTTAACATTTAACAATAAACAGATTTGAACATGGAAAGTATAAGCTTAATTCCAACTTTGGAAATCAGATACCGAATGCAAACCTTGTAACAACATACAGTATACATGGTATACATAAATAATAAAAAGACTATACCGACACATACAGACATAAGATATAAACATGCAAATTTGCCCTAACAAATTTTAGAAATCACGATATATACTAACAAGTGCCGCAGAGCGACAGCGCTTAACTGACGTGTACTGTAGCCAGGTATTTCTAGAGGGTGGGGGAGGAAGAGGGTAGGGAGAGGGGCGGGTGGAGGGGGCTCTAATAGCAAAAGCTGTTCAGTCCTTTGTTAACAGTCAACAAATCCATGTTTAACCCTCCTCTTGAGGGTCAAAAGGTTATCAGACACTTACTCTTCGCACATCAGCAAAAAGTATATTTCATGGTCCTTTCAATAAAGTGATAAAAATGGTAGGACAGCGCTGAAACAAAAAAGCTTTGCACTCGGTCCATTAGACCATGTCCTCAGAAAATGTGTGATATCTAACCTTTCCCCCACTGCCCTTTGACCTGTGATCTCCAATTTCGTGCTGGTGATAAATACATCGAATATTAAGGCGTAGATCGAGCCGTTGAGATTTGTGCCGCAATTCCGTATTTCCTCCTATACCTTAAAGGCTCACAATGCGCATCCAAACGCTAATTTCTCCAGTACTTGACTAGCAAATACTTCGTGTCATGCATAATCACACTACCTTATGACAAAATAAACTCTAGTTGCTCCCATTTCACTGCGCGTTTGCTTAAAACCCACAAGAAAGAGGTGAGAAAACTGGCATTCTGGCGCAAACGCCCACTGTTTGCCAAACAATAGCCTCGAAGTGGTGACGTGACGTCACATGTTTTTATCTTTGCTGCGCCCGTACCGCTGTACCGCAGCACCGCTGCACGGTTGCTTGGAGATTGGGGAAACTGTCAACAACATCGGAGAATTTCAACAACATTGGAGGTATTTTCGAAATACCTTTTATAAGACAACGTGCATTGAAATGGGAGGAACTAGAGTTTATTTTGTCATAAGGTAGTGTGATTATGCATGCCACGAAGTATTTGCTAGTCTAGTACTGGAGAAATTAGCGTTTGGATGCGCATTGTAAGCCTTTAAGTTAAGGGGGAAATATTCCCCCTCCATTAACACAAATTGACCTTTGACCCCCAAATTCGACATCCCGAGTCCTTTTCGCAATCCCCCCGACGTCCCAAATATCAAGACCGTACGTCGAGCGGTTAAGATTTGTGCCCAACTGTTGACGGACGGACGCACGCATGGACGAACGGACAATCATGCGATTCTACAAGCTGCATCTGACTTCGTCAGCTGAGCTAAAAATTGAATTCTATATGCCATACACACAATTACTCTCAATGTATAGTGAGTTAGGCGGAGAAAAAGTTGGAGAGTGTAAAGGTCAGGGCAAGAGTCGTGTCTGGGAGATGATGAGAAAAAGAAAAAGAAAGATAGAAAAAAAACAAGAGAAAGAGTGAAGGTATGTATGGGGAAGATATCGTGAATGGATAGAGAGGAAAAGAGTAAGATGGAGAGAAAGCCGACAAGAAAGATGGTAAGGGATTCGAAGAGTCTGCAGGAGAGAGGGAGAAAGGAAGGAGAGCAAAATTAAAACATAGGAGGAAGAAAGAGGAGGAAGAGAGGAAAAGGAAAAAGACGGCTAATGGAAGAGAGAATGCATTCTAGAGACAGAGAGAAAAGGCCACACTTACATTGTATCTACTATCGACGCCTCTATGAGCTAAAGGCTGCCTCTGCACAAGTATCAGGTGGCCGTCTGTAGAATATTCAGCACCACTCTGCATAGCACTGTGGTGGACATAAGCCATACTTTCCATAGTAAATTCAGAAAATTTCTGTCGAAATAAATACCAGCCATAGCACTGTCAGAAGAATGGTTGGCCACACAGTTATTATAACCACTAAATTTCGTTAAATTTCAGTTGCGGAAATGTCGTTCATTTAATAAATTCAGCACACTTTTAAAATTTGGTTTCCATATATGACTATGTCATTTATAACTCACGTATAATCGATAGTCAAAGAAAAGCAACAGCTGCAACGCAAAGATGTCTTCAGTGTCCGTCACCGGCATCTCTAATGAGAAGTGTAAGAGATCTTTCTTCCCATCCCGATTCACATCTTCTTCTCGTGACTGCAAGCAAAACATCGTACATAGTTGCAGCATGATTGATAATGAGGAAGCTATGCTAGTATAGCTGAGAGGGTCTATGTCCCCCGGGGTGCTGCCGGAACGTACCCTGGTACTATCTAATATTCCGAACCGTACCTCGCCTACTTGACTAACGAGTCTAGAAAGTCGCCTACGCCTACTCCCTAACCCTAACCCTAACCATATCAAATAGTGACCAGGGTACGTTCCGGTATACCGGACCGTACCCAGAGTACGTTCCGGCAGTATTCAGACCCTATGAGCGCTAGTATATACTCCTTCAGTATTCAGAGTATAGAATCACGAGAAAGGTGCAAGGCTATTGTGGTCATTTACCTTCACCAATGGTATGCGAATATGAGACTGTTGAAGGCTGTTGAAGTTCTGGAACGTGCTCCATGCAAGATAATCATCTGCTGTGTCCAAGATAACTAAGAGCTGGTATTTAAAGCGAATATCTGGTTGTTCCACATAACTGGATAATTTCAGCCAAAAACCTGCAAGTAAAATTATGTAGATGTGCACTATTTGATCTGTTTGGTAATATTTGGTTGTTTGGCTATGTTGAGCCTCATTAAAACCAATCATGTTCACATTTACAGTACTAGATAACTCCCCCCACACACACACCTTTGCTCTCCCACCGGGCTAAAGCGCAGTGAACTTTAAAAATTCGAGCATGAAATAGTATTCAGTTTTGAAAGGAACTCAAATCTCTGCATGGTCAATTCCTTCAAATTGAATATATACTACGGTACATTATAGACAGTCATAATTTAGTAATAATGATTGCACCTTTAATTAATGGAAATATGAGCATTGGGATACCAAATAAAATGGTAAATACTACCACTCAGTAAACTGTTTTAGTGTTTGTGCCATTTGACACCCAAAAGGTAGATTCGAATTTCGAAAACCAATGTGCCGCGATGAGCATGCCTGGCTTGACAGAGAAGCATGGCAGTGACTAAATTAGGACAATCTGCTTATCAATACTGATTTAATATAGGCCTTCTACCTCTACTTCTACGCTATATTGACCACCATCAACATACTGATGATTATGCCAACGGGAGGCGCTAGTTGAGACTAAAATAAAATTTTCCTTCCCTTGATTTTCTAAAGAAAAAAA
>NW_014578080.1:16258-17525 GCF_000485595.1 Priapulus caudatus | reverse complement strand
TGCTAAAAATTACAATGAGCCTTACTCCATCTGTATGGTACCGACCGGTCAATTTGGGGGGGTCTGGCTCATAGCCTATCTGCATGAGACATGATGTGAGATGTCACAATGTGCTCCATGACTTTGCAGCTGATGCACGTCAGTGACACTGGTCGATAGTTTTCAGCCAGGTACCTCTGACCTTTTTAAAAAATTGGTGCGACATTTGCATTTCGCCAGTCTTGCGGGACTTCACCCAAGTTGTAGGAGGCTTGAAAAATCATAGTCAGGATTGGCGCAATTTCTTTCGATAATTCCTTCAGTACACGAAGACGCATATTGTCAGGTCCTGGAGCCTTACCATGCTTGAGGCCCTGTAGCAGCTTTTCCACACCTGGTGTTGTAAACTTAATATCATCAGCTGCAGAGTAATATAGCCTTTCATAGGGCAGCAGCGTTTGAACTGATCCCTGGTAAGCGTTATCTTGGGTGAGAAGACTGACTCAAACTGTGAGTTGAGAATATTTTCCTTATCAGCACTTCCAGTAAACAGAAGGCCTACCAATACCATGACTCATGAGTGCATCCTCATCCAAATTACCTCACAAAACTCAGTCTCAAGTCATTAGACTTAGTATTAGTAATACTAATAGTAATAGTAATAACTAATAGTAATACTGTAATACTAATAATAGTAGTATTGTGTTTAGTACTGTTTACACATTCACTACAATCAACAGAAAACGCTAATGAGATTCAAAAGACATCGGAGAGTTAACTGTAAACAATTACTCAAAAGAAATAAAGCATCTTATTTAAATTCGTAGACGTAGACTAGTTCAATAGGCCTAGTTCAGTAGTTGTTCTAGTAGTTCAATTTCTACTAGGCCCTAGCCTACTGTTGCACAGTGCACACTCCAGCAGTTGACTTGAACTTGCACAATCTAGCACGCAGAGCAAACGCAACTACAACATTACCTAACCCGACCAGGCTGTGTGACTAACGTCAATACACCGATACGTCATACGTCACCGATATGACGGTGACGTATACGGATAACCGATCATACCGATAACCGATAACCGATAACCGATAAACGATAACCGACGTAAGATAACCGTCATACGTCAATATACCGATACGTCACCGATACCTATACGTCAATACGACTAACGTCGTCACGTCAGCCTCGGTCAGGTATCTAACCCTAGCAATACCGTTTCTTGGAGCTACAACATTACCTTGACTTTTATATGCAAATATTAACGGGGGTACAACAGTTAATAT
>NW_014578080.1:8631-16044 GCF_000485595.1 Priapulus caudatus | reverse complement strand
ACACACACACCGCTATGATTTCTGTGATTTTTGAGTTTATTGAAGCACGAATAGTGTAATTAATTACCAGAAATATACGTACGCGCGGTATCGATCATCGCGCGTCAGGTGCACTTCGCACCTGGTTACCACGCCAGCCGAACGAGATCTTGTCTGCTTATTGTTGTTGTTAAACAGTTTTGTGTTCGGATTGACTAATCGCGGCGCGTGCCGTGTGTGCGTGTGCGCGCGCGCTTTGTTATAAACACATGTGTTAATTTCTAAAATTCTAGACACAGAACGATTTGAGTTACCTAATATCTCGCTACGCGCGGTATCGTCAGAGGTATAAACACATGTGTTAGCTATGATTTCTGTGATTTTTGAGTTTATTGAAGCACGAATAGTGTAATTAATTACCAGAAATATACGTACGCGCGGTATCGTCATATAGGCTAATACGTGCTTCAATAAACTAAAAAATTACAGAAATCATAGCTAAGACATGTGTTTATATGTGTCTAGAATTTTAGAAATGTAACTCAAACTGTTCGCGAGATATTAGAGTTAGTACACGAGGTAGACGGCGAACCGAACTGACCAATCTCGAGATTGGTGAGCTCGGTTCACGGTTAGAGATTGGTGAGCTCGGTTCATGAACCGTGTGGGCACGTGAACCGAGGTGACACGTGAGCGCCCTAGCCTACTGTTGCACAGTGCACACTCCAGCAGTTGACTTGAACTTGCACAATCTAGCACGCAGAGCAAACGCAACTACAACATTACCTTGACTTTTATATGCAAATATTAACGGGGGTACAACAGTTAATATAAAAACACACAGTTGAAAAAAGGTAGCCTTGGAACAAACGCTAGCTTTATATTTTTGCTGGATGGCATGTGAATAAACTTGAATAACCGCCATAGCTAAACAATATACGAAACAGAGTCTGCTGATGACGATGATTCGTCATAATATTTATATATTTAAGAAAAATATAATAGATTTTTGCCAGAATTAAACGAAAAAAAACTTATTATTTAATTTTAACCACGTTGCTTAAATATATATACACGTTTTGCTAATTAGTTATATGACGTTTTATGGACAAATAATGAACAAGTATTTTAGTTTTCTCCGCCCCAAACAGAGGAACGTCATTTGCCAGCAAAACAAATCTACGTTACCCAGTTTTACTAGTGTGATTGATATCTACCCCAAATGTCGTACGCATACCTTTTCAAGTACATTATTATAGGGGATACAGGTATACAGCATCATATAATAACCACATACAGTATTGTACATGATTGGATTATCAATTTTTCGTGATGTATTTGTGTTGTCGACTGTCGAGTGTCACTGTCAGTGATCACTGTGACAGTGTGATGTAAAAACAACAGGCAGTAAGTGAGTAACAATATTGAATTTACATATTGTTGTCATTCAATCTTCATTGTCTCATGATAAGGTCAGGTTATCCTGACTCTGCATTAGGTGCATCTAATTCATTGTACCTTTTCGCATCTTTTATTGATAGAATAATATTTGATGTCTAACCTTTCTTGACGTACACTCGCATGATATATGCATCATAGCTCCAAGAAACGCAGAAAGAGGGGGTGCAAATCCACTTTAGGCACCTTAGGTATCACTAGTGTTGTCAATCAGTTGTAATTTCGTAATCGATCTTCGGTTGGACCCAAGTAACCGATGATCGGTTACAATCGGTTACTCAGGGTGTTGAATGCCTGCGTGTGCGCAACGTCGTGCGCACGTACGTGTGTGCATGTATGTGCTTGTTTAGCCCTGTTTACTGTTTGTTTTGCACTGTTTACTACTGTGTGTATAATACATGTATGTTAATAAAAGACAACTTGTATAGTAGCGATGATATCTCTGATTCTCATCACTTTTCCAAGTTTTTTTTTTCCCGATGCAATCGATTATTGATTTTGATGACCAAGCGCTTGGTTCGAGCCACTGTTCAACCGATGATCGAGTATAATCGATGATCGTGACATCACTAGGTATCACGAAGTGATGCACAGATTTCTGTGTATCATCAACTGATGCACAGATTCGTATATCAAGGCAATGCGATGCAAAAACCCCTAACCCTAACTCTAGAAGTCAATAGTAGCTATAATCTTGGTATTACACGAGAGTGTGTTAGGGTTAGGGTTTTTTGCATCAGTTGATGATACACAGAAATCTGTGCATCAGTTGATGATACACAGAAATCTGTGCATCACTTCGTGATGCCTAAGGTGCCTAAAGTGGATTTGCGCCGAAAGAGGGTACCCACTTTATGGGCGTGTTTGTTTGGGACGAATTCATCTGATCGAGATCAGATGATCCTGATCCGACCAAACAAACGCAAAACTCACTTTCACCGTTTCACGTTACACTGACCTATCACGGGATGGTTCATAGCAAAGAACAAGCTGTGATTGGCTGTGCCTGTGGCGCGGGCCACCATACTAGATCCCATTCGAATCCGCCTCGCTAGCAGGATCGGGTTCGGTGGATCGAGATCAAGTGATCCGACCAAACAAACAGTCAGATCAACGAATCCATCGGATCGAGATCCGTGGATATGACCTAACAAACGCGCGCTAAAAGCTCTTGGCATACCAAGACGTATAGTTCGCTCAGTTTGTAAATATTGCTATGGCAGGGCTCGAATTAACCGACGGCACCGACGGCAATTGCCGTCGGTGCCCCTGTCAATCGCCGTACTGCCCCTGAAAATCCAACCCGACCGACGGCAGTCACCTGCCTTGTCCTTTTGTGTAATTGCCGTCGGTGCCCTTTAATCTACTGCCCTAGTTTCGTTTTTAGTCGAATCAACATAACACGTGCGCGTGCGTGCTGTAGTTGCAATGATGAGCTAAAAACCGATAGTTGCAGAAGGGAATAATAACAGCATCGGATAATTATTCGCTCCTGATAGCGGGCATGTAAAATTTCTTGTTACTGTACTTCCATTAGCAGAGGGGGGTACAGGGGTCGGTGTTACGATGTAAGCTTACATGGGGGCATGTTGTTTTGTACATTAAAAACAAGACGATGTTGATGAACTAATTTGTTATGAGTTTTCCTTTATTTTACAAAAGTGCCTTGGTGCTCTTCTCAAATTTTGAGAGTTGCCTTGGTGCCTTTTAAAATTGCCTCTGTGCCCTTCTATTTTAGAGAAAATTCAAGGCGATTTCTCACATGCCCTAAAAAAATTGCCTTGCTCTTCTCGTCGCTTAATTCGAGCCCTGCGCTACGACTATCGACATATATATATGTAGCAGCTCACATTATTAGCTCATCTGACATAGTCAGATGCAGCTTGTAGAATCGCCATGATCGTCCTCCGTCCGGCGAGCGTCCTTCCGTCCGTTGCCGTCAACAGTTGGGCACAATATCTTAAACGGCCTCGATCGTGCAGCGGTCACGATATTCGGGACGTGGCGTGGGTAATCCGAAAACGACACGTGTGCGCGATGTCGAACGCGCGGGGTTCAAAGGTGCAAAGTTCAACAGCGTGTAAAAGACAGGGGGAAACATTCCCTCCTTAACTTAAGGTAAGGGAGGAAATGGCAGAATTGCGGCACAAATCTAAACGGCTCGACCTAGGCTCGTGATAGTCGTGTATAGCATCATGGTAGGAAACAGCCACACTGTGCCGAAATTGGAGGTCACAGGTCAAAGGTCAATGGGGCCACAGGGCAGGATTTTAGACATTTTCTGAGGAATCATGGTCTGACGGACGGCGTCGTTGGAGTTTGAAAACACTTTTGAAATTTCACGGTGTGACTCTATGCATTTTTATTGGCTTTAATTGAAATGGACCATGAGAATTGTCTTTCCACTGACGAGGTCGAAGGAGTAAGTGTCGGATAAAAACCTTTTGACCTCAAGAGGAGTGGTTTAAACATAGGTATTTTATTAGCTGTCTACTGTCTGTTTAGAAAAATTGTGACTGCTGGGTTTAGCTAGTAAATAACCATACCATGCCTGGATGTATGAGGCTAACAATGTCACAGTGAAATTTCAAAAAGCTAAATTTCGTTGAAGAAGTTATGCCTCCCTCTTTAAATCGTTATAATTTCTATGGCATTTCTGTACTGTCAGTATGTTATATGTAGCTTTAATTATGTCCCTGCCAGTGGCCTCACTTTGCGCAGTGCAACTGTGGTGGTGATAGTATATGGCGTGTAGAGTTTTTTGGCCTGGCGTTAATTAGGTACAGGCATTGCAGCTCTCTATTTTCACCTAGTAGGGCTTGTGTTAGGTAGATATGGCACGATGCTTACCTTTCTGTCTTGCATAATGATTTTACTCATACTAACGCTACGAGGATAGCTTCCAGCTACCAATCGACGTGCCATCTCGTGCAACTTTCATAAACGACCATACGAACATTTCTTCGAGAAGGCTCCTGTATACCATCACAGTGTTTGAAAATAAGGGCTAGTCCGTTTGTCTCGTACTTGTCCATTTTCCACGGAGGACAAGTAGAATCTGTCAGGTAGGCTTGTCTGCCGGACAAGACAGCTTTTTTAGAGGGCAATTTATTCAATTTAAATTTTTTACCATCCGCTGGCGGTTGCTGGGAAACGCGCCGGAGTTAGAACATAGGGTATATACATGGGCTGCCGGAGTGCCACCCGAATTAACATATATAGTATAAACATTTATGTGAAGTTATATAAAAACGAACGCGGCGATGGGAGGGTGCTCTTGATTCGTTTGCCCCTGAGTTTAGCATCAGATCACCTGCCGTCAGGTGAGCGCTGTCGCTCTGCGGCACTTGTTCAGTAAAACTTCCGAGTGCTACTGAGTGCTGCTTATTTACCGAGTTATGCACTGTTTTCTGAGATGAAGTGAATGAAAGTAATGCAATCACAGCTATTTGCACCCAGCTCAGTTACACCAAAATTGGCAATCAGCTGACCTTAGGGTTTAAGATGTATACGCGTGAATATCTCGTTAACTGAAAAGCTCTGGTCTTGGTATGACATCTGTGTTACTAATGTTGTTCACAAAATAATTAGTAACTTTTTTCTGTATCAATCTGTAATTCATAGGCAGATTTTATAGCCCAGTTTGACCTTTTGAGGCTGTACAAATTGTTGACATGATAGCAGACATGAGTGACCTTCCTGCTAATAAGATATTTACTAGATTGACGAAGGACATACATGCTATTTATCTCATTCATACATGTATGTAAAATGTACACTTGCATCATTGCATGTGACAAGGCCACCAAAATTATGACAGTTACAATGGCAAATCTTGATTTCATAATGATTGTGATAATTGTTATTTTTATTTATTTTGTAGGCGTGGGGAAATCATGCCTGCTTCTACAATTTACAGACAAGCGGTTTCAGCCAGTGCATGATCTTACCATAGGTATTGTTGCTGTTGCATTCGGATGCATTAACTGAAAATTGGATGTTTATATTGTATCGGAAAATAATTATTTAGAACAACTAATTAACGAATTATGCATAGGTTTGCAAAGGGGTATCTATTACAAATCCGTGATAGCCATCTGTACATTTATGCATAGATCTCCTGTCAATCACATGTCTTTATTGTCGTAAAAATACTGATGTGCACATCCAAAATGCCCGATGTTCGAGTTCCAAGGTTGACAACGCTATGTTACTATATCTCTGGCAGTTCCATAGCACATGTTAAAGTATATTAAAAGATGCAAAGTTCTGCACTCTTGTATATTTAGTCAGAAGACCATTTTCTTCATGTGTGATACTGATTGAGTGAAGGTTTTATCATTCATCTGTAAATGTGAAAACATATTAATTATTAGCATAGTGTTTGAAAAATGTGATAGCTGCCAAAGGCTGACTCAATGACTGCAGTTAATGGGGTATTCTTAAGATATAATAGTTTTCCTTATAGGTGTATATGGGTTGTTGTAAATGAAATTCGAATCAAGGGTATCTTTGCACGTAGCAGGATTTATTGTAGCAGGAGATTTGCATATTTTCTTATTTAAAATAACATAAGTGAAATGTAAAACTAATAACTAAATCTGTTTACCAGGGGTAGAATTTGGTGCTAGGATGATAACTATTGATGGCAAGCAGATCAAACTACAGATATGGGACACCGTGAGTTTATATTACTAGATTAATACAGTTTGTGTCTACTGGTGTGATTCTAAACTAATAACTAATTATATACGTGTATAAATTGTCTTACTCACATGTAGTAAAGTAAATCATATCATATCCTGTCACTTTTTCTGAAAGCGGTAGGGTTACATACCACCTCTATGCAACCCAACCTCTTTCAAGAATACCTTTAAAAAGTCTACTCCTCAATTAACTTAGCCATGTTTTGTTAGGTTATACAAAATATTACCTAACACTAGCCCAGCCGACGTTTTGCTAATTAAATATGTTTGCTAATTAAATATATTTAAATTTGCTAATTAAATATGTTTGCCGGTATTTGCGTAGGCCGGTCAAGAGTCGTTCAGGTCCATCACACGTTCGTACTACAGGGGAGCAGCAGGCGCTCTGCTTGTCTACGACATCACAAGGTGCGTACAATCCCGTTTTATATCGTGCAACCTGAGGTCCGTTGTCGGAAAGAAAATGAGTCTTAACATTAGTCTTCACGTTAACTTCTTTCTCGTAGACGGGACCTCTAAACACTGCGTATGAGAGACTCTTAACCTTACCATGTTTCTGCCAATGGTCTACAAGAAAAATTAACTGTTAAAGCGATTATTGCGAGAATTTTCCAGTGTTTTCACCACTTTTATGACACCTACCGTTATTCCTTGAGTAACAGCAATTGTCTAGAGTAACAATAAAATGTCTTAGAACCTTTGTATTCACCAAAAACTGCCAGTTTCGAACTACTAGTTTTGAACTACTGGTTTCGAACTAGTTTTGTAAACATTCGTTTTCTGTTATCTTGAACTAGGCGGAAGTGTGGATTAGCTTGTGGCGCCACCGCTTATCTGCCATAGACAAAACATGGCTCTGTAAAATCATGCACTTGTTTTCAATTAATCACCGACACAAATACAAGTTTACCAATTCTGCCATTAGGCATTGTCGTGACGCGATAAAATGCATTGCTGTTACGATGTGTTCATATCCATTTTTCTATGCTATAACTGCATAAAATCTTAGTATTTTTAATGTTGGTGTAATCAGTGATATTTTCACTGCCAGATGAGATTATATTCAGCTATATTTAGTTTTTCTGAGCAAAAATCTCGCAATAGTCATTTTAAGACTAGTGTTAAGACTGATTTTGTTTCTGAAAACAGGCATCTGGGCCATAATCTCCACTCATGGAAATAGAGGGATAAATAATATATATATCCAGTGGCGTAGCCAGCAATTTGAAACAGGGGGGGCCAAGGCGAGGGAGCGAAGCGACCGAGGGGG
>NW_014578080.1:0-8006 GCF_000485595.1 Priapulus caudatus | reverse complement strand
CGCACACACGCACGCACGCACGCACACACATACGCATGCACACACACACACACACACACACACACACACACACACACACACACACACACACACACATGTTTCTAACCTCTCTACCTGTTCATCTCTCTAACCACGAGTAGCACGCGTAGAGACGCTGTTTCAACCGATATTATATGTAGATTATGTTCTATTATATATACATATACTAGCTGCGGGTACCCGCTGCGCTGGGTAAAATCGTGCTACTAATTCATACTACTAATAATCGGACACAATAGGAACATTGGATAATAATGGAGAATAACACTGCACACAATATCAATATTTACAAATCAGTCTAATAAGATAATAAGCATGGTAAAAAACGGTTACGTATTTATATAACAGCACAACCCAACTTAGAACCCCTGGAACATAATAGTAATATGGTGTAAATGACAAAAAGTTATTATAACAGCATGTACGAATGGGTTGCACTTTTCATTTCAAAGCCTCTTGATAAACAATATTTTTCATCTTATTCTCTGGTGCAAATATGTAGAGATTGCTGGCGTCTCCAACTCTTGAACTCCCCATGTACAGCTGTCCGTGGGAGAAGCAGGACTGTCCGAGGTGCAGACCGACGACAGACAGCGTCTGGCCCTGAGCTTTGTTGATGCTCATGGCAAAGCTTAGTTTGATGGGGAATTGTAGGCGCTTGAACTGGAATGGCACGTCTGTGGGGATGATGGGAATGCGAGGAATAAAGACCTCTTCCCCAGCAGCACATCCTGTAATGATGGTGGCCTCGATGACGTGAGGCATGAGGTTTTTGGCGACCAACCGGGTGCCATTGCACAGCTTTGGAGCGTCTAAATTTCGCAGGAGCAGAAATGGGGCTCCGACCTTGAGTTCGAGGCGATGATGTGGGACACCAGCTGGCTCCATAGAGTTGAGAACCTCAATTGGGTAGTTTGCAATGTCGTCTTGTTGAACCATGGTGTCGATGGACTTGTATACTTGCATGGCACCAGGTACGGCTTTGAGCAGCTGAGCATTGACAGTGTTTACGGTATCGTTCTTTGGTGCGAGAATGGCTCTCTCGCACAACCATCTGTGGCTCGTGTAATGGTCGGCGAGGTTCGGAAATACGCACTCCAGGTCGTGAACTGATGCAACACATTGACTGAATGGAGAGACGGGTATCGTGCCTTCATCGTCCAGGGGAATCGTGCCATCACCAAGCCGAAGTAGATGTGCTGCAAACTGTCCTTGCGTTGGCTCGCCTAGAAGGTGAGGCCGCATGTTGGTGGACAGCACCAGCTGCCGCACGCTGCTCCAGATATATGACGACTTGATGCATGCTTTTAGTTCATCAGCACGTGTGCCTCTGGGAATGACGGGAAGGGTCTGGCGGAAGTCACCTGACATTACGAACGTAATGCCTCCCATGATCTTGCCATTGCCGCGGATGTCACGCAGGGTTCGGTCGACGGCTTCAAAGGCAGCCTTGTGCGACATTGTGCACTCATCCCACACAATTAGGTGTACCAGTTGGAGGAGCTTCGCCGCATCGCTGCCCTTGGATATGTTACAGGTGGGTGTGTCGTTTTGTGCCAAGTTTAGTGGCAGCTTGAATGTTGAATGTGCTGTACGACCCCCTTGAAGTAGTGTAGCTGCGATGCCAGAGGATGCGACAGCAAGGCAAATCTTTTTCTGTGCTCTGATCTTTGCCAACAGAAGACTGGTGACGAAGGTCTTTCCAGTTCCCCCTGGAGCGTTGAGGAAGAATATTCCGCCTTTTTCAGTAGTGATGCTTTGGACGATGGTGTTGTACGCATCTCTCTGATCAGGTAGTAGTTTAGGCTCGTTGATGGTAACATATTCCTGCAGGGAAGGGATGTTGTATGATGTTTCCCTGAGAACTTCACGTGACATTGTGTCGGCTGCATTGACACGCTGTGGTTTTGGCAGACTGAAGCTGAGTAGGTCTTTGCCGCCCAGGGACATGAGCTTGTCCTCAATTGCGATAAGAGACATATTGAATATGTCATCAGTGAACCCGATATCCATACCAGGGAGTTGTAGCTGGGCATGGTACCTGAAGTCGGACGTCAAAGCTTCCCTGTGATTAAGCCACAGCTGGGTTGGGTCCGCCACACCACATGTGTGCAGCATGATGGCGAATAGATTGCGCAGCTTATATGGTGATTGCGATAGCGCAGCTTCAGTCATGGTGGCATCCCAGTGTGCGTCATCTTCCAGGAGGCCTCGCATGTTGCACGATTGGCGGTATGTGGCGCAAACGTAACCATCCACTGTACGGAGTGCTTGGAATGATGTCGGTCCCCGGACTTCGTGCAGGAGCATACGTAAGAAGAAACACTCCTCTTGGCTCGGGTGGATCGTGTATACTCTGCCAAGTGCACAATCCTTGCGTATACCCGGATATCCCTCGACAGAGTCCCCTCTCTTCCTGCGGGCCCACTTCTTGCTCCACGTATAGTATGCCGGCAACTCGTTATATAATAGCGTTCTGGCGAAGTCGTCCTCCTGACACAGCTTAAAGAATGCCGTGAGGGTGGTATCCTTTGGGAACTCGGCTTGTTGCTGTGCTGTGGCAGGCGTGAAATATACCCGCTGGCCGTTTTCCAGATGGACAGCAAGTTGTTGGACGGCTGGGTGGCGCTCATGGATGGGAAAGGCAAGAATGCGCCAAACTGCCTCATTGCTGCTGATGTATCGTCCCATTTCGTATTGGCTGACCTCATCGCGGTTGTTGGGCTGGATGCCAAACATCGCAGCATCAGACCCTTTATTTACATACTTGCAGATGTACTTGATCGACTTGATGGAGTTACAGAACTCGACATTGATGTGAGCATTGAACATCTTCGAGAGCAACGGACAGTAGGGGACGACCCATCTGTTGTCAACGTGAACCTGCTGTCGACCTATCCTGACCATAGCAGTGAGACCTCCATGAGCCGGCTTTCGTCTGCGGTACAGGGGATATCCATCACGTGCGGTCTGTGTCTCGCTGATCATGTTGCGGGGATACTTCTTTGTGCATTTGCCGTCTTTCATGCACGGAGCATTGGGATTCAGTGCACCACATGGTCCATGAATCATGTGGCTTTTGATGGTCGTGTGCAGCTGTGGGTCGTTGGTCGGATCTGGTAGTTCTGCTGAGATGAAAGAGTCCAGCTGGTTGGAATGTATTTTGTCACATAGCCAGATGAGAATGTGGACATGTGGTAGCCCCCTCTTCTGCCATTCGATGGTAAACATGTCGCACCTGACTTTGCCAAATAGTTGTCCGTTTTTGATGACATGCATAAACTTATTGACCTTTTGGTGAAAAACCCTGGCGATTAAGTCATGGCGGTCACTGGTGACCTGGCCATCAAATAGACTTTCCTTCAGCTCTGGGCAGTTTGTATTGCATGTAAAGGTGATGAATAAATCGGGGGTGCCATAGCAGCGGACATATGTCATGGCATCTTGAACACGCTCGTGCATGTATCGTGGGCCTCCCGTGAAGCTGGACGGAAGGATGCACAGTTGGCCAATATTATGTGCACCACCTGCATCGTTATTAATGCCATCCCTGAGATGAACGTACTGTTCGCACCGTAGTTCACGCTGATGCGTCCTAATGTAGAGCAGTCTCTCCGACTCGACTTTTGCAAACATGTCTACAGCGTACTGGTGGAAGAGGGCCTGGCAGCGAAGGATGGTATTAAAGGTACCATCTCGGACCATAAACCGGTACGCATAGAAATCCTTACACGAAACTGTTTTGTTGAGTGCCTGACACCTGGTAATGGGGTCGACGTGTTTGATGCCAAAGTGGTAGCCATCGTCCCCGTGGACACAAATGAAAGGATATTGAAGGGCATCATATGAGCGGTGTGTGTCTAGGATTTTTTCGATGGTGGCATCACGTTGGTGGAGGACAATGTCATGATGACCGTGCTCCTGCCTGCGATGATGACAGCAACTTCATTGGTGACCGGTGCATTGAAGCGACGTTCGTGTTCCCCTGCCGGGCGCTTGTCCGCATTGATGAGAATAGTGTAGTCAGGGGCAGGAACATTCTCCAACGCATACTTGAAGCTGGTTACATAGGTGTTGTATTGGTGCAGCATCTGTTGCAGAGACAACGTTATATCGTGCCTATTGCTGGTGAAGTTCGCACGGCGCCGCTGTGCCTGTTGATCCATGTCGGAAATGAAGTATAGTTGTAGGAATTGTGATTCCTCATCAGGTAAGGGTAGCAATGATCCAATTCGATGGTAGACCTGCCTGGAACCTGAATGGTGGACCACATTGGCTGGTGACGCGTAGTTGCTCCAAATGAACGTCATCTGAAGGAGCGAGTTGTATGACCGGTGTTGTGCAGGGAAGTGCCTGAAAATCTGGTGTGTTTTTACCATTGAGTAAGTGCCTGAGGGGTCTGGTGGGGCCTTGAATTGGTGGAGGATTTCAACTTGGCCTCCAGAACAGCAGAGACCCTTCCGGTTCTTGTGGCCATTTCTGTTGCAAAGCAAAAGCAAAGGATGTTGGTCATTCCTCCAATAGTGGCGTAAAAAGAATAATTGAATTGTCGGGGTTGTAATTAAAGCAGCCCGATTGAGGTTTGGAAAAGCGTGCTGCCCTATTATGCGCATTGGTCACACGCATGGGCCCCACTGTGACGGGGCCTGATGACTTCGGAGTCTTCCTGATTGTCGGACGGCTGCTGCCGTTGTCTCGCATTTGGTGTAGACGGGGCCTGATGAGTTCGGGACGTCTGATGTTGTCGGGCGGCTTGCTGCTGTATCTTCGCATTTGGTGTAGACGGACCTGATGGACTTCGGGAGTGCTCATGTTGTCGGACGGCTGCTGCCGTGTCTCGCATTTTGGGGTTGTAGAGTTACCTGCATGGACTTCGGGAGTCTCCTGTGTCGGACGGCTGCTTGCGGTGTCTCGCATTTGGTGATAGACGCGGCCTGATGGGACTTCGGGAGTCTCATTTGCGCCGGACGGCTGCTGCCGTGCCTCGCAATTTGGTGTCAGGGGCCTGATGGACTTCGGGTCTCAATGTGTCGGACGGCTGCTGCCGTGCCTCGCATTTGGTGTAGGACGGGCCTGATGAAGCTTCGGAGTCTGCTGTTGTCGGACAGCTGCTGCCGTTGCCTCTCATTTCGTGTAGACGGCCTGATGGACTTCGCGGAGTCTCATGTTGTCGGACGCTGCTGCCGTGTCTCGCATTTGGTGTAGACGGGCCTGATTGAGTACGGGAGTGTGCTATCTGCGAGCTTTAGCGTTTGCTGTAGCTTTCAGGCGATTTGCGTGCAATGTTGGGACGCTTAAGGGGGCATTGTGTATAGTTGTATGACGTACGACCTGTAGAGACAGAATAGGGATAGCTTATTAACCCTTTGGCTGCTGGATATTATCGGAACACCTCTGTGTGCACTGGATATTGTGTAGTGAATGGTTGGCGCGCAACGATGCACATTGAAATTAAGGACTTTTCCTAGTGAATCAGAAAAAGCATAGCTTTCGAATGGTACAATGCATTGTGAGATCCTAGCACGAATAAAAAAAATTCCATATAGTATACAGACAGGCCAGCGAGTGCATGGGGTCTGCGCAACGATGCGCATTGAAATTAAGGACTTTTTCTAGTGAATCAGAAAAGGCATAACTTTCGAATAGTACAATGCATTGTGAGATCGTAGCATGAATAAAAAAATTCGATATCCAGTATACAGACAGGCCAGCGAGTGGGGTCTGTGTCCACTGGATATTGTCTAGTGAATGCATAGTATACAGACAGGCCAGCGAGTGGGCTCTGTGTCCACTGGATATTGTTTAGTGAATGCTTGGCGCGCAACGATAGACATTGAAATGAAGGAATTTTCCTACTGAATCAGAAAAGGCAGAGCTTTCGAATGGTACAATGCATTGTGAGATCGTAGCATTAATAAAAAAAATTTGATATATAGTATACAGACAGGCCAGCAAGTGGGGAATATTTGAATTACAAAAGAATGTTTACTCACTTGTTACGCGTGAGGAGTTTTTAGCAGTCGTAACCTCTCAACTGGTCCTGGTTGTGCTCTGTTTTAGTATTGGTTTCGGTTTCACAATACCAGCAGCTGATGAGGTGAGGAAAATGAATACTCATCGATTTTTCTGTGTGTGGCAGCACTGTACAGTGAGTGCTGACATTGTCTGAAGTTTCACGAATTGACGGGTTTTTGACGGATTTTTCGGTGAGTTTGACGTTTTTAGATAGGAACACGTCCATTTCGTAAATCAGTCTTTATTCAATGATGGTACTTGATACAGATTACAAATGATGGGACTCAATCTGAAACCAATAGACAAGAGAGTTACATTGTGGTATATTATTGTCGAATCTGGTGTGTTGCCATTGAGTAGTTGTCTGAGGGGCTCAATCGGAAACCAATAGACAAGAGAGTTAGAGAAGTGTAGCATTGTAGTATATTTTGGTCGATCGGTGGTGTAGTCTCCCCCAAGTTTTGGTAATGTCTTTGTATTTAGAGAGAGAGTGCCAAAATGGACTGACTGATTAAAGTAACACAGTGAAACGGAAACAGCATAAAATCTTCAAGAGTTTGATGTCTTTACGCATACTTGTATGGTAATAACGTCAATAAGTTGATTAGGGAGCCAGCACTATGCATAAAAATTAACGTTAAAAATTAACAAGGTAAAGTTTTATAATGTGTTTCACAAATACAACACTATTTGTATATCAGTAAGTGCCCGATCGTCTGCCAGGCAGGTCGTCGTCTGACGCGTAGTCGAGCGGTCTGGTCGGTGGAGATAGGCATTTGTCGGCCAGCGTTTACTGGTGTCCCGGCTTGTACTGCGGCTTCTGCGGTGATGCCCGAGGAGACAGTTGCTGGTTGCGATGTGGACCTCTAGGCGATTGTCGACGGTCTAGGGTGTAATGATTGTCTGCATCGGAAGTCAGCTCGAAGCTGCTGCATGGGCATCCGGGGACCGTGGCCTTGGTGCATTTGGAAGGGTGACCGATTGAGCACTCTGGATCGCGGCGTAGCGGGTTCTGGGGGTACTGATGTGGTTGGTATGCACTCTGACGGTGCGCACCTGCTCCATGTTTCACTGCGCTTAGGGCGTTACCATGGGTGTTTTACCTGGCCATGCTAGATACATGCTTGCTGATGTCATCCATAGATACTAGGTACGATGGCGGATGTCGGGTGTAGCCGGGGTAATCATGCCGCAGAAACTCTATTCGCGGACTGATAACTCGTGCCTGACGCGGTCGACACGGACGCATGTTAACTGGTCGTGTTGGCGGACCTCTCATGCGAACCTGCTTGCCCAGTTTTATCCCATTTCAGTGGGGGCTAGCGGCCAGTTTTGGGTTCTGAGCATGGCCTGCCGTGGTTGCGCGACTAAGCAGAGGAGTGGAAGTCGCTTTGTTGTTCGCATCCAACGCTTCAGCAGCCCTCATATGTCGGTTTCTCAAAATGCTGTCCTCCTCGCCACGCCAATGTTTCTATCCAATGTGAGCTATGTGGTGATGGTAACAGACCCGAGAAGACAGGGATGAGTCCTTGATAGCTCTGCCACAAGACGCACATTCGCACATGGAGAGTTTGGTGTGCTTTGTCTGGGCCAATTTCGGTACTGCGAGCATTGCACGTTGGAAGTTGTCTGTGTCAAGTTCAGCCGTCATGGTCTGGCTTGGTCATTATACAAAGGTCGTTTGACAGTTTTCACTCTGGCTCTTGCCCCGACAGTTGGTGTGGGGCGAAGGTCAACAGACGAGTAAGCGGTGATGAACAGCGCCAGTTCTCATGAACTCGCGCGGTTGCGGCAGCAGTAAATTAGGGCCACGTCAGATGCGAGAGTTCGTCGGGTATGCCATAGGTGGACGAACTGCTCCTGCGGAGGCTGTCAACTAGCCCAGTGGAACACATGAGGACTTTTCAACAATAGGCAGTTGGAGTAAATCCTGCCACGATTGCGCAGGTAGC
>NW_014578079.1:103463-110431 GCF_000485595.1 Priapulus caudatus | reverse complement strand
AAATGGCTGAAAATACATCGCGAATTGCGATGCGATACCGGGAAAATTATTCCCTGCATTAGGCCATGTACTCAGAAAATGTCTGATATCTGACCTTTCCCCCCCACTGCCCTTTGACCTGTGAGCTCCAATTTCGCACTGGTGATGGGTTTCCTGCCCATCACACTATACACCGAATATTAAGAGCATAGGTCGAGCCGTTAAGATTTGTGCCGCAATTCCGTATTTCCTCATATACCTTCAGTTAAGGGGGAAATATTCCCCCTCCGTTTACACATCTTGACCTTTGACCCCTGACTCCCAAATTTGTCATCATGAGTCCTTTTCACGATCCCCCCCGACGTCCCAAATATCGTGACCGTACGTCAAGCGGTTAAGATTTGTGCCCAACTGTTGACGCACGGACGCACGATCATGCGATTCAGCTTGTAGACGCGTCAGATGAGCTAAAAAGAGTTTTCATCTATATGTGTCGAACTTATAGGTATTGTAGATGCTGAGTTACGTCGGCTACACTTGACCAATTCCTTTCTCACAGAACACAGATTTCTGCCTAAAATATTGTCTACTATGTCTTACTACCTTCTTTATGATATTAAAAACATTAGCAGTAGTGATTTATAGATAATAGATTATGTAAAATAATAGATAAAATAATAGGATTATGCATCTTTTCGGCAGACAATCGAAAAAGAGCAAGAAATCTAGACCTAGAATCCAAACGTTTCTACTTTGAGGAGTGCTCCCAATGTATCATCCATGACTCAAATAGCAACAGCGCAAAGAGCCTAACCTCCCCACAAGACATGAGCTCATGTAACACTCTACTGAAAGCAGCTGAGATTCGAAATTACAATCCAATACTAAAAATTGCTAAAACTGTGTGCGACAACGAAATTCCTTCAATTTGCTATCACAGAAAATGTCGAAGTATGTTTACCATGAAAAAGTCGTTGGAAGGTCTTATTAGCGACACCGTGAAAGAGTATAAAGAGTATAAGATAATAAAGAGTAGTAGTAGAGTATACGATGCTGTTTGTATTATGTGCAACAAATATAGTAAATATAACAAACTAGATAAGTCATGCGAACCACTTGTGAAATGTTCTGACATGCAAGCTGACAAGCGGTTAAAGGAGATAGCAATGGAAAAGGAAGATAGTAAGATCATCGCCCTAGTGTCACGAGAATTAGTAGCTGCGGAGGCCCATTACCACCGTTCTTGTTATCGAAGTTACTGCACAAGGATAGCTACGAGGAATTTCTAAAGTCAGTAGAAGGGCCATCGACCTCCACAGAACTCGCTGGGGAAGTGGAAGATCTTGAAACTCCAGATTCCGAATCAGAAAGTGAAACCGAAACCGAAACATTGCTATTGCACATGAAAAAATCCGAAGTACTGGTTGGACAGTATGTTGTTGTAGACTATGAATGTGCAGAGTTTCCTGGTTTAGTCATGTCACTGAAGGACACTGGTGCTGTTGTTAGAGAGATGCAAAAATGTACTAAACAAGGTTGGAATGGGGGATGGGCTGAACTCGGCGTGCTACTGCGGGAGAAGTATGCAGATGGAACAGCTGTGGCGATCTCGCTACAAAAGTTAAAGAGACAAACAAGCACGTCACGAGGGAGTGGTAGCCTACGCAAAGCGATTGGAGGTAGAAGCGAGACGTGCGTTTGGAGTACACACGTGGGATGACGTGTATGAACAAAACAGTGGTCAACCAATTCATAGATGGCCTGCGAGCAGATGCAATTAAAATAACTCTCATTCGTAGTCAACCAGCTACATTGGCGGGAGCCGTGAAGGTAGCAGTGGGAGAAGCGGCAATAGATCAGGAGGTGAAGCTACAAAGCAAACGGCATGAAGATGAAGCAATGGAGGTGGACAGGGTAGAAATGATGCCGGTCATACAGAAACAAATTCAGGAGTTGAAGGGGATAGTGTCAGACATCATGGCACTAGATACAGCACACTCGACGCCAGCACCGCTCGCGTATACCCAGCAACCAGCAACTAGGAACACAGGTACAGCCGCGGTTCCACAGCAACTGCATGCAACCACAGGGTCATATAACTTTAGACGAGCACCTGCGCAATGGTCGCAACAGCGACCACCGAACCAGCGTGCGACAGGAACTCAGCCTCCATGGACCACTTTCAGCGGACCTGCAGCATGGCAAGGCCCACGTAGTACTTGGTACCCGACGCGTCCGTGACAGCAGGACACGGGTGTGCCACCTAGCGGTGTGCAATACAAGTGGACGGCGGATAACAAGCCCATCTGCGCAGCATGCGGCCGCATAGGACATAGATGGAGGCAATGCAGAGTCACGGGTCAGCAGAGAAACGCCCTCATTCGACTTTAGGTGAGACGGAAAACCAAGCAAACGCCAAACAGTGGTCTCTAGCAATGGGACAAAGGAAATGTGGGGAGGTATACAACACCAAAGATGCACAGCGGGTAACACCCGTATGCTCGCTACGCATAAGGGGAGTATTAACAGACTGCTTGATCGACTCCGGAGCACAGACTATGCTTATAAGCGAACAGCTCTGAAAAATATTACCATCACATGTGCGACAGGCAAGTGCGCTGGTAACAACAAACAAACAGACACTAACATCGGTTACCGAGCATCCACTGATAACAGTAGGCGAAGCGACAATTCCACTTGTTGTTGGCCGTTACCGTACGAAGTTCCGATTTCAAATAGTTTCGCACCTGTGCAAAGCAGCCATATTAGGCTATGACTTCATGAAGACAGTAGGAATGAAGATCGACCGTCGACAGGGTATATTGTCAGTGGGAAGATCAGTGGTAGCACTAAAGACAGCTTCTACCGAACAAAAGAAAGATGAACACATTCAGCTTGTTCTACTCAATAACAAAGTACAGATTCTGCCGCGCACAGTCGTTATCTGCGAAGGCAAGCTGGGAAAACCGTACTGGTCAATACAACGGTACTGATTACAGGAACAGAGCTGTTACTGCACTGCGAGATCAACCAGGTATATTTCCTGTGAAGACATTGGATATTGTTAACAATGATCATTGTATTAAGTTTCCGATGGTCAACACAACGGACACACTGTATACGTTTGACATTAACAGTGTCATCGCCGTAGTCCATTCAATCAATGAGAAACATATAACGTCAGTTAAGATAGGGCAAGCGTCTCAACATACACGTATACACCATGGGACCAGCAATAAGCAGAGGTGGAATTCATTAACGTCTGCTCTGACCAAGGTCAACATGGATCATCTACCAGTACATCAACTTGCAGCCATAAAGGATCTATTAATGCGAAATAGTGACTTGTTTGCTGAAAGTAACATTGACCTAGGGCGTACTAACCTAGTGGAAATGACAATAGATACTGAAGGACATCCACCTATACAACTAAAACCATATCGAACACGTATAAATCATCGACCTATGATAAATCATCATGTCAATCAGCTACTGGAAGCTAACATAATCGAACCCAGCAATAGCCCGTGGGCAAGTCCTGCCTTCATTGTTCACAAGAAGGATGAACCATGAAGGGCGAATGGTCATAGACTACAGGAAGCTCAATAAAGTCACGAGGAAAGATACATATCCTCTACCATGTATAAAACATCCTTAGATCGTTGGGAAACGCACGTTTCTACTCAACCCTTGATTTAAAGTCGGGTTATTTTCAGATAGCCATGGCGGAGGAGGACAAGGCCAATACTTGTTTTATCACGTATAGAGGTACATTACAACATAATGTCCTTTCCTTTGGTTTGTCGAATGCACCCAACGTCTATCAGCAAGTGTTAGATACCGTATTAGACGGATTGCATCACACGGTGTGTTATTCCGTACATAGATGACATCATTATCTTTAGCCAAACATTTGATCAACACCTTTTAGATATTGCTGAGGTGTTCGGTAGACTGCGTGATGCAGGTCTCAAGCTTAAAGCTTCAAAGTGCGAGTTCCTTAAAGATAAAGTTCATTATTTGGGACACATTGTTTCACCTCAGAGCGTCGCCCTGATCCAAAAAAAGTCCAGGTAGTTAAACAGCTTAAGGCGCCTACAACGGTCAAAGAGGTACGCTCATTTTTGGGCATGGCAAGCTATTATAGAGCACATATAAAGTCATTCGCAAACATTGCAAAACCGTTAACAGCCTTAACACATAAGTACGCTAAGTTCGAATGGAATGACAATGCTCGATTCTAAACAAATTACGAGTTTACACGACATAAATACATTACAGTCGCGGTGATATGGCCTTATTAATCCAGGCCGTACTGAGACGCAGGCTATGTTTGAGACGCTAATCTCCAGCCGATTCATCACTGGCAGTCAGACAGATTTGAATCCGATTCGCGTCCGACGAGACCTCCGACTCAAATCTGCGTCCCAGTCCGACTGGGATTAATCAGGCCAGATCACCGCGACTGTACTCTAGACAAATTTTATGTTGAAAATTTAAGCGCCCAGACAAAAAATTTGCATGGGTGCCAATCCGCACCCCTGCATTGTGGTCTGCACAGATTTATTGTTAGTGGGAGGTGAGGAGGATATATACATCATCTGTTATTCAATGTACTGTGCGGACATGTGTATAAATTTCTTTCTGACAAATTTATAAACAGTATATGACTTGATACATGTTCAAAAGTTCTAACTAATGGAGCCTGTAATGATAATAAAACAACTAATGTATTGTTCATACATGTACATGTATGAATTTCAACATTTTAGTCCAGTAATAAGAAAAATTAAATTTTAAAACTACATGTAAATGCAAACAAACATTAGCATGTACATACATTGTAAACATTATATGTGTTATAGGTTCCTTTGGGTATATCGGATAAAGATGAGAACGTGAAAGAGCAGATGATCGATATAATGGCACATCTGCAGCAGTATGCACCCAGAAAAGCGGATGGTGTCCCTGCTCCTTGGTGGAGATGGCCTTAGCGTGGAGCGGGCTGTAGGGGCCCATCGTGCCAGATTGGATGCGATCACTCCACAAGACCGTCTTGATGGATTCGTTGCTACAAGTGAAGTTTGGCAGGGCCATATTATTGCCTTGCAGGTATGAAAATGTACATGTAAACTTGTGTGTGCGTGTGATAGGGATGTCAATGTCATAACATAGCATATTGTGATACTTTACTTATGTATTGGGATACATAACACAATATATTGCACTCAGAATGTCCTGTTTTCTACATGGTTAAACAAATTTCATGGACGAGACTTTTTTCCAATTAATTATTGAATTTAATTTTATTACCAATGATTACAATTTCACTATCCATTAATTGCTTACATGTAGGACTATCAATTAAATATGTGTACAATTTATATATTGTTAACTTTTGTTATTAGGACTGGGAAATCTTGCTTATCAAAGTTACTTATGAACTTACGTGTAATATTTTGTATGTTACAGGAAATCTTCAAATCCTACTACAAGACGACGTATTCGGGAGAGAAAGGAACCCTCTTTCAATTGAGAAACAGATTCGAGCGTAACGGTGTGAAGTCGGTGGTAAAGGATGCGGCCAACGACTGTAGAGAATTCATCTGATTCACGACTACTGGCTTCATTATTTTGGCGGCATTGCAGTAGCTTGGTCTCGAGTCTGTGGACGATGACCCACTGTTGAACCTGACAGACAGTGAAGAGAAAGGAAATTTCCTAGACAAGGAGGCGTATGAAATCATAGACCACCACTTAGCAACCTTTGGGTGAGGAAATGCTGAGCCGAGGTGAAGATAATGAGATAAGCACAAAATGGATGGTTCCAAACCAGACCGTGTTCCATGCGGTTATCCAGGCTGTAACAAATCATTCACTGTTGATGGCAGGTGCAGACAGAAGCACATGTCTGTCTGTCTGTACCAAGATGTAAACCTGCAACCAGCCGATAACCCACCTGCAGCTGTTGGATCAACCTCCAAGCATTATTTTAAGTATCATTATTCATGCAGTGTCTTGAAGGATGGCCTGCTTGATTGGATCAGGAAAGATGCGGCAAAAGAAAATGATGGTCAGAGGTTGGTGAGGATGTGGCGGTTCGACTTGCTCCTGTACCACCACAAACAGCACCCGAAATATAGGCTGCTGTCTTTCAGGCTGCAGAGCCAACTGATGGCCACCCTGACGGAGAAGAAGAGGCATCAGCTACTGCACAATCGCTGTGCGAACATTCACGGTGTGGAAGGTCGCAACGTGCCTGGTGACCTTGCACTTGAATTTCTAAACATGGTGGCCAAAAATGCATTATCTTCACTCCGAGGCAACCTGACGGAAAAGTCCATCCAAAGGGCCGGTCGCAGTCTCTCTGCACTTGATGAAATAGTCAACCGATATAAAAAGGGCCTGTCAATCTATTTTGGTGCACCCAAGCACACAAAGCCTTTGGTCTCCAACGATATCAAGTTGCTCGGCGAGGAAATGAAAGCAGAGTGTCTATTTGAGGAGATTCCTGGACGATTCCATGTATCCTTTCCCGACATTCCTCACGATGAGCTCACAAACATTAACGGAAAGAGTCTTGGCAAATGGCTGGAAAAACACAAGGAACAGGCTGCCAGGATCCAGCGACTCTGATCTTATCAGTGAGGCCAAATGTCACGGACGGCCTGTCAGGTCAATTACCATTCAATAGTTTGGATTGGACTAATAAATGCACTAAGTACGCTAGGAATATCTGCGACATTTGTCAGGGAGCTGCAGGACAGTAAGACTGTTGCCAATGATATTCGGAATGTAATGTATTCTGTAGTATTTGCGTCCTCCGAAGCCGTCCTTACTAGTGCACGTTGGCGAAGTGTTTTGACCAGGGGGACATTTCAAGAGAGGTTGAAAGCGGTTGCTGTTGATGAGGCACATTGTATTACACAGTGGTAAGTGATCATGACCTAGCCCCATTTATTCAGTTAAGGGAGAAGAGAGAGAGAGAG
>NW_014578079.1:101963-103453 GCF_000485595.1 Priapulus caudatus | reverse complement strand
GTCTAAATCGTTGGTATGATATGGGTCTGACTGGTCTAAATCGTTGTGATTATATGGGTCTGACTGGTCTACATGTAAGTAATTGTGATACAGGTCCGACTGGTCTAAGTTGGTGTGATACAAGTCTGACTGGTCTAAGTTGGTATGATATGGGTCTGACTGGTCTAAATCGTTGTGATTATATGGGTCTGACTGGTCTACATGTAAGTAATTGTGATACAGGTCCGACTGGTCTAAGTTGGTGTGATACAAGTCTGACTGGTCTAGGTCGGTATGATATGGGTCTGACTGGTCTAAGTCGGTGTGATATGGGTCTGACTGATCTAAGTCGGTGTGATATGGGTCTGACTGGTCTAAGTCGGTGTGATATGGGTCTGACTGGTCTAAGTCATTGTGATACAGGCCCGACTCTCTCTCTCTCTCTCTCTCTCGGTCATTACAGATTGGGGTGATGATTTCCCCCTACATAATACATGTAATTCACTAACCCTGATTATGGGCAGAGTATTGAAATGAATCTTTACATGTACATTTACAAACATGAACATTTGTGCTCTGATCTTCACCAGTACTTACTACCTCACATTCTGTTCCAAGGATGATAAATGTACAGGTACTGTCATGCAAGATTAGAAATATTCAGATTGAAATATTTCGATTTCCCCGTATAGTGTGCATAATCACTGAAATTTTTACTTCTGGAGAACTGGGGTCATTTTTGTAAATAAATATTTTTACACATGGAAGTAATGACACATACTTATTTTACAGACTTTATTCTCTCGACAGATCTCTTCTATCACCTCCAGTACATCCACTGCCAGTTCATGTCTCCATAAACCTAAGCCGGCAACATCTTCTGGGCACATAAGGAAACATGCATAATTCACAATTGAGTCAATATTTTCATAAGAAAACCATAAGAAATCAACAAGTCTCGTTGTCCAAACACCGAAGTAACAAACTCCTCCAACAAACACACACGAAAATCACAGATTATCTCGCAGCAATTCCAGTTGATCTGGTGATAAATCCCTCGTCTCTGTCAGATCAGGAACGGAATTATCTTCTACCTGGCGTTCACTTTCAACTGACCATGGCAACACAACACAATCACCACAGTTACACTCCAATCTACACACTGACTAGAACTTACACGAGCCAAAACTGGAGTTGGCATTCGGCGATTCTCGCACCCCTTCTAGGCAGGTGTCGATTTAGAAATGCACAGAAACAAGAAGTTGCCGAACAAAGGGATTTCACTTCTTTTTCTGACTGACCCGGCACCAAGTCATGTCCACTGTAGTACACAACTGAATATTATGGGCTACCATCTCGTCCAGCCCTACCCGATTCCTGGGTAAACTGCTCAATTCCTCTTGGTGCACCCCAGTGAACCACGATATCAACATCAGGAATGTTCACACCCATACCAAAAGCAATGGTTGCAAATACCACACTGAGATAGGAATGCGCCTTTGGAAATGTAT
>NW_014578079.1:97180-101190 GCF_000485595.1 Priapulus caudatus | reverse complement strand
AGGAATGTGTATGTGTGTGTATGCGTGAGAGAGAGAGAGAGAATGTGTATGTGTGTGTATGCGAGAGAGAGAGAGAGAGAGAGAGAGAGAGCTAGAGGTGTGTGTGTGGCCTGGAGGCTAGGCGACCGGTTCCGGACGCGTAGCCACTGCGTAAAAATAAACATCTACATGTACATATATACATATAACAATTCTCTCCCTCTCATAAATAAATATATATATATATAGCCTCTCTCTCTCTCTTCTCTCTTAACTGAATAAGTGGGGCTAGGTCATGATCACTTACCACTGTGTAACACAATGTGCCTCATCAACAGCAACCGCTTTCAACCTCTCTTGAAATGTACCCCTGGTCAAAACACTTCGCCAACGTGCACTAGTAAGGACGGCTTCGGGAGACGCAAATACTATAGAATACATCCCATTCCGAATATCATTGGCAACAGTCTTACTGCCCTGCAGCTCCCCGACAAATGTCGCAGATATCCCTAGCGCATTTAGTGCATTTACTTGGTCTATCATAAGTGCCTGTAATGGCGAGATGACCAAGACAGTGGAACACTTATCATGTTCAAGTAGTAACAAGTCGAAAAGTTCTGGCAGAAATGTGTAGACATAGGATTTCCCGTAACCTGTGGGTAGAACCACAAATGTGTCCTTCCCGGTCAGAACAGATTGAATGGCTGATCGTTGGTAGGATTTCAAAGTAATGTCGTATTTTTCTTCAATATCGCCGATAGCCCTTTCAACTGCAATGGGCACGGTCATGTTGAAATGTAGACGGAAATGACGTCAAGCAAAAGACTGTTCGCTGATTGGCCGGTCTGGCTCAGCCAGCAGCCATCCACTTTCGTATAGTAAGGGGTTAACTAGACTGGTACCCGGTCGACAGTTCCACACGCTACACTAACGACCAGTAGCCGCCGTTTAAAGCTTGGTAGCTATTGGTGAGTTGCGACTGACCAATCGCTACCAGTTTAGGTCCCTGGAAAATTGGTCAAAATGGCAGCGTGGCCACATTTGTCGGCGACTTTTGAACGCGACATCGAGTTTGTTTACAGAAGCAAAAAGGTTTTAAGTATGATTAACATGCGTCGAGAAACAGAATTTTCTTTTTTAAAGCCAGGACAGGTAAACAGTTTACGTAGTGCCGCATCTTCCGACACTAGATACAATAATGTAACCCAAACCCAAGATAGGGTTATAACGCGTCGCTATGGTTTTCTCTGGAGGAAATTCAGGGAATCCCTGAGTGAATCACTCAGGGCGGTTTGCTGGTGCGTTTTCAGAGACTAGAACTTCCAAACTGGGTTTATTCTCAACACGAACCTTTCTCCACTATCTTGGAACTTACTATGGATCCGCGTAACTCTACTCGAGGTTTAGAGTTTTCTGCTCTACCTCTAGTCTTTTCTTTATAAGAAATACTTGGCCTTTCACCAAAACGCCTTTAGGATCAGCGAGTGTAGAGTCTTTTCAAGTAATGCTTGATAAACCTGTCCTCGATGCTCTTGAGACCTCCAACTTGGATGCACAGTATTTTCGGCATTCTTCGCTGCAGAACAAAAAAGGCATTTACAGAAGGAATTAGCTTCCTGGTCTTGAGACCTAACGCTGACATGTTAAATTTTCTTCTGCGAACTTTTATTCGTCGTCTAAGTTTTTACTTCCAGATAAAGTGTAATTGCCTTTATTTACTGTACGCCTCATTTTGGCTTATATGAATGATACACAGCTGCTGCTTTTCCTTCACCACTGGGTAAGGAAGGTGTTGCAATACATTCTTTTTTCGTCATTGAGTTTTTTTTTTCTCTGGTTTCTGTCAACAATTCATCTTCGACTGTCGCCCCACTAATTAAATTTCAATAGCGTTTTCCTGGCATTAAGTTTATAAGTTAATTGTTATGCATTTTCAGCATGGATTATCTGGCATATGACATTTTTGGAAGCCGTGAGTTTGTTTTTTCTGAATCGGCCCAAAACGAGACACATATTTGACTCATAATCAATACTAACCAGCAGCAATGCCAGTTTTAAAATAACCGACGCTTTTAAAACTTATGAATAGTTGCTCTATTGATACTTCTCCAAGTAAGACGTTCTGAGTCGCAACACGAGGAACAAAGCTAGCTTCCACTTTTTTTTATCCATGAGGGCCAGAACAAGAAGCAATGACAGTGCAGGACCAGCTAAACTGAATGCACAGTGTCTGCAATGTACACAGACGATGAACATTATTGACTGGCAATGGTGGACGACCATTTACATCATTTCACAGCGGGATTTGACAATAAACTAACCTGCAGGTCTTGAGTTACGTTTTAAACAATTTTAGAAACATTTTGAATGTGTTTCAATATACTGTCATTGCGACATTTCCAACCATTTGCATTCAGCATATGTCAACAGACTTTTCTGCCGGTGGAATATTACAATAAATGAAAAAAGACGTATATAAGTATCTATTGCTGTCGTATTTTGTATGTGGACTACTTTGCAGCTTGAAACTATCCAAAACGGGCAAAAATCGAGCGACGATTGGATCAACTGTGTGTCTGCAAAATTTCCCATTAAGTCTGATATTCTTTGTCTACGGATGGACGAGCACAGATGCCCAACGTGAATTAAATAGCCTGCTGGCTAAACCGCTCACCTCCGCAAGTGGGGCCCTAAAAATGTTTGTGAGAAAATTAGATGTGTTACGAAATAAACTGCTGATTATGAGCATGTCCTAATTGGCTGGGACCGCCACTTTCTGTCTGACTTGGCAATTAAATCTGACTTGAGACAAGGAATTCGCGATAGAAGATGCGGACTACAATGAGCAAACAATTTGCGTGTCCTGACTTAAGTTTATTATCTGGCTTTAAAGGATCCGATCTTAGGCAGCGAGTTCTATTGTAAGACATTGCTGACCTTCCTGTTGGCGACGTGAACATTCTAATCACTTGATGATCAGGCAAAGCTCTATAACATAGTGTTATTATAACCGAGACAGTGGTGAGATCGCTTTGCTGCAATACGCCTGTCTATTTATATTTACCATTCCGAAGATTTCTCACAGCGAGAATTTGCACGGCGAGATTCGCGCCGCCGAACCATCGTCAACTAACTGGCCTTTTGTAGTTGCCAAGTGAAGTTCCGATAACACGGCACACTCGTGCGACTCTGTTTATATTACCCGTTGTGTTCATTTTGCGCGGATAGTTACGGATAGTACCAATATCAGCTTAGCTAGTACCTACAACCACCAATCTTTCGTGTTCAGAATTTGAAGCCTAGCCACATAGATAAAAATGTAATTAGTTGATTAGAGATCATAGGACATCTATCGAATATAGTACAGGAATTATTTACTAGCCGACTCGTCACTAGTGAACTTCACTTGCTAAACATCCAGCCGACGAAGCTCAACAAAAACACGTCGCGTTCGCACCAACTAACTACGCCCTTTGCATCCAGTAGGCAGTATACACGACGTGCGTGTCGGAATTAGATACAATAATGTAGACCCAAACCCAGGATAGGGCTTATACAACGCGTCGCATCATGGGTTTTCTGTAGAGGAAATTCAGGAACGCCTACTGAGTGAATTCACCTCAGGGCGGTTTGCTGGTGCGTTTTCCAGAGACTAGAATCTTCCAAACGGTTTTATTTCTGCAAACGAACCTTCTCTCCGCTATCGTTGGAACTTACTATGTTATCACAATCATACTCTGTATTAACTAATATAAACCTCGTTACAAAAATTTTGAAGGTGACGAGCGGCCGAATTTACTGACGCGCCATTTCTGGTTTGACATGTGCGGACTTACGGTTTGGAAAAAAGCGGATTCACCTACCAATCAGAAGGGCGCGCGTTTGGTGCCGAGTCGCTATGCGCATTGGGAATGCGTTACGTCACTACGGGTCACAGAAATGGCGCTCGAATATGATCCGCTCTCGTCAACTTGTTCGGAGATTTTTTGTAATAAGCGGTTATATTAGTTTAATAGCAGAGTATTGGGATT
>NW_014578079.1:93347-97155 GCF_000485595.1 Priapulus caudatus | reverse complement strand
CTTGGAAACTATCAAAACGGGCAAAAAATCGACGACGATGTGATCAATGTGTGTCGCAAAATTTTCCCATTAAGCTGATATTCTTTTCTACGGATGGACAGCACAGATCGCGCAAAGTGAATACAATAGCCTGCTGGAGCATAACCGCTACTCTCCGCAAGTGGGCCTAAAAATGTTTTCGTGAGAAAATTAGATGTTGTTCACAATAAACTGCTGATATGAGCTGTCCTAATTCTGGGACCACGCCACTTTCTGTCTGACTTTGGGCAATAAGATCTGACTTGAACAAGGATATTCGCGATAAAGATGTCGGACTCACAATGTGAGCAAAACAATTTGCTGTCCTGACTTAAGTTTATTATCTGGCTTAAAGGATCCCGACTTAGCGCAGTGAGTCTATTGTAAGAATAATGCTGACCTTCTGTTGGCACGTGAACATCTAATTCACGATGATCCAGCAAAGCTCTATAACGATAGTGTTATTACTACCGAGACAGTGGGTGCAGATCGCGCTTTCTGCAATACGCTGTTCTATTTATATTACCATTCCGAAGATTTTCACAACGAGATTTGCACGCGAGATCGGCCCGAACCTCGTCAACTAACTGCCTTTTGCTAGTTGCAAAGTGAAGTTCATAACACGCACACTGTGCACCTGTTTATATTACCCGTTCTTATTTGCGCGGGAAGTTACGGATAGTACCAATATCAAGCTTAGCTAGCTAACCTACAACACACCAATCTTTGTGTATCCAAATTTGAACCGTAGCCACAAGTATAAAAATGATAATTAGTGATTAGAGATCCAATAGGACATCTATCGAATATAGGTACAGGAATTATTTACTACGCCGACTCGTCACTAGTGACTCACTTGCTAAACATCCAGCCACGAAGCTCACAAAAACACGTCCGTTCGCACCAACTAACCTACCCCTTTCATCCAGTAGGCAGTACACCGATCGTGTCGGAATTAGATACAATAATGTAACCCAAACCCAGGATAGGGTTACAACGCGTCGCTATGGTTTTCTGTAGAGGAAATTCAGGAACCCTACTGACCGTGAATCACCTCAGGGCGGTTTGCTGGTGCGTTTCCAGATGACTAGAATCTTCAAACTGGTTTTATTTCTGCAACAACGAACCTTCTCTCGCTATCCTTGGAACTTACTATGCTATCACAATTACTCTGTATTAACTAATATAACCGTTACAAAAATTTGACAGTGTACGAGCGGCGAATTCATCTGAGGCGCCATTTCTGCGTTTGACATGTGACGTGTACTTCGGTTTGGAAAAGCGGATTCACGCTACAATCAGAAGGGCAGCCAGCGTTTGGGCCGATCGCTATGCGCATTGGGAATGCGTACGTCACACTGGGTCACAGAAATGGCGCTCGAAATTGATCCGCTGCTCGTCATTGTTCGAATTTTTTGTATAAAGCAGGTTATATTAGTTTAATAGCAGAGTCATTGTGGATTCCATAGTAAAGTTCCAAGGATAGTGGAGAAAGGTTTCGTAGTGAGATAATAAGCCAGTTTGGAAGTTCTAGTTCTCTGAAGAACGCCCACAGCCAACCTCGCCTGGAGTGATTCATCCAGGGATTCCCTGAATTTCCTCGCAGAGAAAACGTCATTTAGCGACGGCGTTATAACCCTATCTGGATTGGGGTCTACATTATTGTATCTAGTGTTCGGAAGATGGCGCACTGACGTAAACTGTATCACGCTGTCTTGCTTTATAAAAAGAAAATTCTGTTTCTCGACGCATTTGATTAATCATTACTTAAAAAACCTTTTTGCTTCTGTAAACAAACTTTCGATGTCGCTTTCAAAAGTTCGCGCGTACCAAATGCTGGCACGCTGCCATTTGACAATTTTTCCATGGACCTAAATTCGGTACGCGTTTGGTCAGTCGCAACTCACCCAATAGCTACCGAAGCTTCTTAACGGGCGGCTACTGTCGTTAGGTTGTAGGCGTGGTGGGAACTGTGCGCTCGAGGTACCAGTCTAGTTAACCCGCTTACTATATGAAGGTGGAATGGCGTGCTGGTCTGAGCCAGACCGGCCAATCAGGCGAAGCCAAGTCTTTTGCTTGACGTCATTTATCCGTCCGTCTACATTCTCAACAATGGCCGTGCGCATTGCGCGTTGAAAAGGGTTCATCGCGATATTGGAAGAAAAGAATGACTGAACATTACTATTGAAATCCTACCAACGATCAGCTATTCAATCTTTCTTTGAACGGGAAGGACATCCAGTTTGTGGGTTCCTAGACTTTACAGGTTTTTACGGAATATCTATGTGTACACATTTCATGCCCAGAACTTTTCGAACTTGGTACTCTGAAGCAGAAGGTGTCCAGCTGTCCTGCGCTCATCTCACCATTTACAGCATTATGCCATAGATTCAAATAAATGCAGCTAATACGCTAGATATCTGCGACATTGTGTCGGGAGCTGCAGCGACAGTAAGACTGTGCAATTGATAGTTTCAGTGAAAGTAGTCCACATACAATAGACAGCATAGTATTATTATACTGTCTTTTTTCATTTATTGTATATTCACCGGAGAAAAATCTGTTGACATATGCTGATGCTTATGGTTGGAAGTGTCCAATGTCAGTAATTGAAAACATTCAAAATGTTTTAAACTTGTTAAACGTAACAAGACCTGCATTAGTTTATTGTCATAATCCGCTGTGAAATGATGTAAATGGTCGTCACCATTGCAGTCATTATTGTTCATCGTCTTGTCCATTGCAGACAGTGCTTTAGTTTGTGGTCCTGCAACTGTCATTGCTTCTTGTCTGGCCTCTATGGATAAAAAAGTGTGAACTAGTTTGTTCCTCGTGTTGCCCAGAACTGTCTTACTTGAGAAGTATAAGCAACTATTCTAAGTTTTTAAGGTCGGTTATTTTAAACTGGCTGTTGCTGGGTAGTATTGATTTGAGTCAAATATGTGTCTCTGTTTTGGTGAATTCAAGAAAAACAAACTCAGCTTCCAAATGTCATATGCCAGATATCCATGCTATAAATTAACTTATAAACTTAATGCCAGAAACGCTATTGTAAATTTAATTAGTGGCGACAGTGAAGATGATTTTGATAAACCAGAGAAAAAAATCAAGACGAAAAAGAATGCTATTCCAAACCTTCCTTCCAGTGGTGAGAAAAAAAGCAGTGGTATCATTCATAAGCCAAAATTGAGGTACAGAAATAAAGGAATTACACTTTATCTGGAAGTAAAACTTAGCGAGATAAAATTCCAGAAGAAATTTAAATGTTCAGCGTTAGGCCTTCAAGACCAGGAAGCTATTACCTCTGTAAATGCCTTTTTGTCCAGCAAAGAATGCGAAAATACTGTGCTCCAGTTGAGGTCTCAAGAGCATGAGGACAGGTTTAATCAAGCATTACTTGAAAAGACTCTACACTGGCTGATCTAACTTTTGGTGAACCAGGTATTTCTTATAGAAAAAACAGAAAAGCTATTCGAGTAGAGTTCACCCTAAAGAATCTAAAGATAATAAGTAAATCCTTTTCATTTGTGGATGAAGGCAAATCTGACAAGCAAGCTATGCAAGAAGTTGACTTATTCATAGCCAACAAGGCAGTATCTTGGATTCAGGCAGAGGTTGGTGAGTGGAAATTCAGCCAAGAACTAAATGTTGGCCTGGAAACACAATTTTTCTTTGACAAGTTTATTTTTGACTTCAGCCGACATTACTATAATGTTGATAAGAATATTCAGGCATCTTATTACCCTTATTCTGGTGGACTAAAGGTTGCTGTGATTGAAACTAGTGGATG
>NW_014578079.1:90404-92838 GCF_000485595.1 Priapulus caudatus | reverse complement strand
AAAATCATCTTGCTTATAAGCCAAATTTGAGGTACAGAAATAAAATAATTTTACTTTGTCTGGAAGTAAAATTTAGCGAGATAAAATTCCAGAAGAAATTTAAATGTTCAGCGTTAGGCCTTCAAGACCAGGAAGCTATTGCCTCTGTAAATGCCTTTTTGTCCAGCGAAGAATGCGAAAACACTGTGCTCCAGTTGAGGTCTCAAGAGCATGAAGACAGGTTTAATCAAGCATTACTTCGAAAAGACTCTACACTGGCTGATCTAACTTTTGGTGAACCAGGTATTTCTTATAGAAAAAACAGAGGTAGACAGAAAACTCTAATCGAGTAGAGTTCACTCTAAAGAATCTAAAGATAATAAGTAAATCCATTTCATGTGCGGATGAAGGCAAATCTGACAAGCAAGCTATGCAAGAAGTTGGCTTATTCTTAGCCAACAAGGCAGTATCTTGGATTCAGGCAGAGGTTGGTGAGTGGAAATTCAGCCAAGAACTAAATGTTGGCCTGGAAACAAAATTTTTCTTTGACAAGTTTATTTTTGACTTCAGCCGACATTACTATGTTGATAAGAATATTCAGGCATCTTATTACCCTTATTCTGGTGGACTAAAGGTTGCTGTGACTGAAACTAGTGGATGGGGAAAAACGCACAGACTTGATGAAGTGTATAGTTTCATTGAAAAGCCTGAAGGAAAAAGCCCAAAGTTACCGGTTGTTTCTTTGTTGATTTAATGTTCCTCAAAGTCAAATGAGTGTAGAAGCACGTGTTTATCATTGTTGAAAGAAATGCAGTTGGAAACTGACACTAATGCTTGTCCGGCATGCAAAACCATCTTTCACCTTGATAATAAAGACTGTGATCATTGTGGTATTGACTTCAGTCGAAAGTGGTACAAAGGGGTGAATGAGACTGCTCTCTGTCATGCATGTTATATGTACCAACTAAAATTCAAGCGTAAACGTCCTGCTAATGTTCTTACTAGTGCAAAACCAAAAAAAGCTGTATTTGACAAGCACATAAGCTGTGGCTGGAAAATGAAACTTGTTTTGTACAAAGATGACCTAAGCAGGTGGAAAGTGTTTACTGGGCGTGACAATGGAAAATATCATGAAAATGTTCCAACTCAGAATATTAAAAAGCCGAGTTTGTCTGTTAGAGATTGTTGGGACAAACAGAGGCTTGCATTACATGATTCTGCAAAAAAGATATTTTCAGCTACAAATAATTCTGCAAAATTGTTTTTGATGCGCATTTTCCTCATTACATCTTGAAATTTATCTTTTTGGATTATCGTTATTTTTGCGAGGTTAGTTCACTAACTCCACTATTTGTACATAAAGGCACACCGTTGATATTTCTTTGCATTGGACGAATCATTTTCTGAGCGCTCGGTGACTGGTACTACATTGGCAGCTCGAGAATTCTGACCGGTGCCAACCATGTATGCGGTAGTGACGGGCCAGGCAAGTGTTCTTCTTCATTCTTAAAAACTGGTGAAAGATGGAGAAAATAGTTGCTGCCTACATTAATATACCCAGTCACAAAGCATGAATGCTTAACTTGACGATTTAAGTTAAAAAACATAGAATTAAATTTTACTAAGAGAGGGTAAGGAATCTTTATATTATGATTTTGTTTCAGTTAAATATATACTACACTGTAATGGCAAAGAGTGTCGCCAGGCCTACATGGGAGCATGTCTCCCAAGCCTAGACATGCAGTTAGCTGTCGTGAAAAAAACATATATATATAGTAATTCAGATCACGCTGCTCTCACCCAAGGAAAAAGTGTTCCTGAATTCATGTCACTGTACAGTGTTGCTTGACCCTCAAGCAACTGAACTCTGGGAGGAACTAAGTAAAGTAAGTTATCAGGGACATGATTTCAATGCCGTACAATATTGTACATCCAAAGGCAACTCAACCTTTGACAGAAGGACAAAACTTGCCTTTCCTTTACCAGAAACACAGGAGCTCTCGACCCAACCGAGATGAAAATAATTGTAAGCATCAAGCTCTTGTACCGCCTCACTGCACTGACCAGAAAATCCACCGGTGCTATTTTGACGCAGGTAGTGATAAATGGTCGGGTACTCACATCTGGAAGCTCGATACTCTCACAATCGCAGGACAGTATTTACAACTCTGACCCGACATAATCGCATAAGGATCAACACCCACACAACTAATCTTCACTAAATACCGCCGTTTAGCCCACAGAATCTAGTTTGTTTGCAAAGGGAGAATACCATTATTACACGCAGCACATTCATATGGTGATCAAGCCTACGTAGGACTGACTCTGGACGTCCTGACCTGCCTTTGGCGACGGCACGTGACCGTGCCGACGCCCCGCCCCCGGTTACCAGTCTAAGCCAAGCCTGGAGCAAATGAGGTGATCACCAACATGCCGGCGCGAAACAATAGAACAG
>NW_014578079.1:78864-88772 GCF_000485595.1 Priapulus caudatus | reverse complement strand
AGGCTATTGGTGACATTGTGCTAATATGTTTTCAGGTGGTTGGGAGTGAAACACGAGCTGTAAATTAGAGATGTCCAGAGGTGGAAAGTGCAACAGAAGGAGAGAAGGAGTCATTCTACGAAGGATTGCATGCATCAGGTGATAAATATAATAAATCTACAAGTACTCATTACAGACATTGCGCTTACCAGTGCATTTTATTGTTTGCTCTGCATACTTCGTGATAAGCAACATTCGACATGAGAAAATCTTTTATTTTTTAGCTCAGCTGACGAAGTCAGATGCAGCTTGTAGAATCGCATGATTGTCCGTCCGTCCGTGTGTCAACAGTTATGGCACAATTATTAACCGCTCGACGTACGGTCTTGATTTTTGGGACGTCGGGGGGGATTGAGTCAGTATGATACTAGTACAACAGGTAGCAACAGACCTCAGCTGAAACCAGTCGCTCTGCGGCTCTTGTCAAATTTACATTTGGCTGGTTCTTGGTATTATGAAACATGCTACATATAATAATGATAATAAACTGTCACAATTTATATTCCATGACAGGTGTTAACAGTGTCATACTGTCGGCCATACCTGGATACACAGAACACTTTGAGAAGTCAGCCAACGCAACAGAACTGCTCCTCTAACAGAACTGTACAGTTCACAGCATGCCAATTTGAGCTTCGCTGCGCTAATCGACAAATCAAGGGAGACATTTGCCTGGCTGTCAGTAACACCTGATGAGGTACGTAGCCACTCTACACCATTGGCATATATATCCTTAGTGGTGGTTATATACCTAGTACGTTCTTGGCTGCAGAGCAGTTTGGATCCATATGACTATTACTTACTGTTACATTGTGATGTTTTGAGGCAATCATCTGAGACACTGCTCAACCTAACATGGGCCAAATCTGCATGATTGACTATATATGGCACTTCATTTTTATTCAGGCCACTGCCATTAAAAAAGAAACCAAATCATGAGGCTGCTAATCGACATTGGTTTCGTCAGAGGGCAGGCAGGATCACTGCCTCAAAGCTGAAGGCTGCTACTAGAACCGACCCTGCCAACCCATCAGTCCTTGATTAAATCAATATGCTACCCGGAAAATTTCAAATTCTCCACTAAGGCCAACAAGTAAATATGACCATAGTGCAACTAAGTGAGGATGAATCTATATGGAAGTTGGGCAAACAATATGTGGAGCCTGCCAGAAATACTGAGACTAAACCCATGAGTCACAAAATCTGGTTATTCTAGGCGACGCAATCTACAGCTTACTTAGCTACTAGTACTACCGGTATACTACAAAACTGTCAGGGAATGCACTCTAGCATAATCGCTAATAACTTTTGGTGTAATCAGTGATATTTTTGCTCTCAGGTGAAACTATATTCAGCTATATTTAGTTTTTTCTGAGCAAAATTCTCGCAATACACGCTTTAATGATGTACGGTTCAAGACTGCCTTCGTGACATTCTGTGATGCTGCAAATAAAGGGCATGTTGCAGCAGCATCTGTTTCAAATTCAGCCGAGCAAAGTGTTCATGCTACCACTCTGCAAATACTACTATCCAATGTGCCATGCAGTAATTCGAGCTGTGAACACCCAAGTAATCTTTATTTATAATGATGGTAATGGATTCTTTCGTGTACGACCATGTGATTTTGATGATCCGATATCACCTTTGATTCAGCATGATAAGGACAATGCGCTGCGAAATGGAGCCAATGACAACAATTTGGGGTCAACTCTTTGTAACTTTCATGGTTTACAAGCACTGCAACAGCATTTGCATGAAGATGCTTGAACGCGATTATTAATGAGACCTTTGGAAACTGGTTTTAAATGCGTAATGCGTTGCTGGGATAAAGGAACACGAAAATGTGTTGCAAAAGACTTCATCAAATTTATTCAGCATACAATTCCATCTGAAATTTTACAGGAAGACAAAAAGAACAGTCTTGTCAATTATTCAAGTGTTAACTGGTTTTCACCGCCTTGGGCTAAAACAATGACTGCAGAGCAATTATATCAAGTTGACTTAGCAGAGCAAACAAATCCTCTTCTATAGACCTTGTGCACGTGACGTCATAGCATCATGTTCTATTGTTTCCCCGGCATGTTGGTGATCACCTCATTCTGCTCAGCTGGCTTAGACTGGTACCCGGTCGGCACTGTCACTCCGTCCAAAGACAGGTCGACGTCCAGAGTCAGTCTACAGCTTGATCACCATAGAATTGCTGCGTGAATAATGGTATCCCCTTATGCAAACAAACTAGATTCTGTGGCTAAACGGCGGTATGTAGTGAAGATTAGTTGTGTGGGTGTTGATCCTTATGCGATATGTAGGTCAGAGTGTAAATCTGTCCTGGATTGTGAGAGTAACGAGCTTCCAGATGTAGAGTACCCAGACATTTATCACTACCTCATAAATACACCCGGTGGATTTTCTGGTCAGTGCATGAAGGCGTACAAGAGCTTGGATGCTTACAATTATTTCATCTCCGGTTGGGTCAGAGAGCTCCTGGTTTCTGTAAAGGAAAGCAAGTTTGTCCTTCTGTCAAAGGTGAGTTGCTTTGGATGTACATATGTACCATTGAAATCACTGTCACTGATAACTTACTTTACTTAGTTCCTCCCAGACTGTTGAGTGCAGCAAGCCACGTAACAGTACAGAATAGAACACTTTTCCTTGGGGTGAGAGCAGCGTGATACTAATTACTATAATATATGTTTTTTTCCCATCATTTAATACCAGCTAACTGCATGTCTAGGGCTTGGGGAGACATGCTCCCATGTAGCTGCGACACTCTTTGCCATTGACAGTGGTAAGTATATATTTAACTGAAAAAAAATCATAATAGTAAAATTCTTCCCTTCTTAGTAAAATTTAATCTATGTTTTTTAACTTAAATCAAGTTAACATTCATTGTTTGTACTGGTATATTAATGTAGCAGCAATATTTTCTCCATCTTCACCAGTTGTTAAGATGAAGAAGAACACTTCCTGCACCTCACTACCCAATACATGGTTGGCACCGTCAAATTCTCGAGCTGCCAATGTAGTACCATCACCAGCCTCAGAAATGGATTTCTCCAATGCAAGGAAAATATGCCAGGTGTGCCTTATGTACAAATTATAAGTAGGAGTATCAAAACCACACCCATGATTATCCAAAAAATAATTTCAAGAATGTAATGAGAAAATGCCATCAAAAGGCTATTGGTGACATTGTGCTAATATGTTTTCAGGTGGTTGGGAGTGAAACACGAGCTGTAAAGAGATGTCCAGAGGTGGCAAGTGCAACAGAAGGAGAGAAGGAGTCATTTTACAAAAGGATTGCATGGCATCAGGTGATAAATATAATAATCTACAAGTACTCATTACAGCATTGCGCTTACCAGTGCATTTTTATTGTTTGGCTCTGGCATACTCCGTGATAAGCAACATTCGACATGAGAAAATCTTTTATTTTTAGCTCAGCTGACGAAGTCAGATGCAGCTTGTAGAATCGCATGATTGTCCGTGCGTCCGTGTGTCAACAGTTACGGCACAAATCTTAACCGCTCGACATACGGTCTTGATTTTTGGGACGTGGGGGGGATTGAGTTAGTATGGTACTAGTACGACAGGTAGCAACAGACCTCAGCTGAGCCCAGTCGCTCTGCGGCTCTTGTCAAATTTACATTTAGCTGGTTCTTGGTATTTTAAAACATGTACATATAAATAATGATAATAAACTGTCACAATTTATATTCCATGACAGGTGTTAACAGTGTCATACTGTCGGCAATACCTGGATACACAGAACACTTTGAAAAGTCAGCCAACGCAACCTGATCCTCTAACAGAACTGTACAGTTCAGAGCATGCCAATTTGAGCTTCGCTGTGCTAATCGACAAATCGAGGAGACATTTGGCCTGGCTGTCCAGTAACACCTGATGAGGTAGCGTAGCCACTCTACACGCATTGGCATATATATCCTTAGTGGTGGTTATATACCTAGTACGTTCTTGGCTGCAGAGCAGTTTGGATCCTATGACTATTACTTACTGTTACATTGTGATGTTTTGAGGCAATCATCTGAGACACTGCTCAACCTAACATGGGCCAAATCTGCATGATTGACTATATATGGCACTTCATTTTTATTCAGGCCACTGCCATTAAAAAAGAAACCAAATCACAAGCTGCTAATCGACATTGGTTTCGTCAGAGGGCAGGCAGGATCACTGCCTCAAGAGCTGAAGGCTGCTACTAGAACCGACCCTGCCAACCAATCACAGTCCTTGATTAAATCATAATGCCTACCGGAAATTACAAATTCTCCACTAAGGCCACCAAGTAAATATGACCAAGTGCAACTAAATGAGGATGGATATATATGGAAGTTGGGCAAACAATATGTGGAGGCCTGCCAGAAATACTGAGACTAAACCCATGAGTCACAAAATCTGGTTATTCTAGGCCGACGCCAATCTACAGGCTTACTTAGCTACTAGTACTACGGCATACTAGCAAACACTGTCAGGGAATGCACTCTAGCATAATCGCTAATAACTATATGTCTCACATTGTTTCAGATGGGATGTGACCACGAAAAGGCGCCCGTAATGTGTATGAAGACAGCATGCAGCAGCTACAGAGTGTAATTTGTAGTCTCGATGCAGGTTTTTTTATCAACCCCCCTGTATCCACACATGAGTGCATCCCCGATGGGTTGGTGACTTGCAGTTGCTGTAAGAGGGCTTTGGTGGAAAATAAAATGTCCCCATTGTCTAGCTGAAAAAGAGATTGGGGTCGCCTCGTGGGAAAAAATTTTCTGTTTAGAAAAATACCAAAGTGGCATGTTACCCTTAAGAAAGATCATCAATAGTATTTTGAGATCCAATCCCAAATACAAATGCTGATAAAGGATATTGTGATTTTGTTGTGTGGGGCTCAGAAGGCATTCATATTGAGCGTATCTCACCAGACCCTACTTTCTGGATGGATTGTGTAGCAAAAGCATCTGAATTTTATGTACAGGGTATTTTGCCTGAGCTTATAGCTAAGTGGTTCACATGTAAACCACAGGCTTTGGCACATCGTGAGACGTCTATTGACCTGTGTAACACAGCATGCTACTGCCGACGGGATATTATACGAACGTACACAATAATCACGTCTGATGGCTGACCGTAGCCTTGCACGTTTTGGTTAAATGGGTTCGTGGCCCCACTGTTTCTGACAGGCGTGCGAGTTTAGCGCTGGGGACCGCAGTCTACTTCCTGGCGAGCATTGTTATAATTTTATGACGTAATGGCGATGTGATGTGCCGATGGAAACGGCTGTGATTGGCCATTTGTAAAGTGTCGCCGGCTCCCTGCATGGGCAATGTGCTGTGTAATGCAGTCATGTGCTGTCTTTGTTATTTTAGTTGGTTAGTGAATTGCTTGGTTTGGTTCATATGAATATAATCTATATTCCTTATATATATATTTTTGATTTTGTTCAAATAAAATTGTATTTCTTGTTCTATGGGCATGCATGTGCGTTGTAATGCAAGTTGTTTTTTGTTTCCTGTTTTTCTTTCTTTTTTTGATTAATTGGTTTGGAACTTGCTTGTTTGGTTTTGTTTGCATGTTTACAAGTGTAGTGAGTGATGTGCATGTCTGTTGTCTAATTGGTCTATATATTTTTTATTTTATTATTTTTTGCTGCTTCAACGTGTGATGGATTGTATTTGCGGGATTTTTTACCAGGTTGTGGAGTCTCTGGTTTCGTGATGCGGCCTTTGTGTTGGCTTTTCGGTTGTGTGTGATTTGTTGCCTGTGTGAGTGTTGTGTGATCTTCAATTGTTGTGGCTTTTTTTTTCTTTCCCTGCCAATTATTGTTCAGCTATGCGTCTGTGAGCGCTGTTTTCTTTTCTGGATAGTCTCTATATATATATATATATATTATATATATATATATATACTATATATATATATATGTATATATATATATATATATTTGGGACCTGCATATGTATATTTTGTATTGCGGTCTTCAGGCTCATGTGGACTCGAGTAATTTGCATGTAGTTTATTTATTATTTATTTATTTTTCATAACAACGCTCATATATATTTTTGTATTATCCAATCGTATTGTCTGTCATTCATGGTTCAAGTGTTGAATCAACTACTGTTGTTAACTACTGTAACTAACTGTAGTTAGCAGAGTGGCTGACTTCAAGACTGTATAGTCAATTCGCCCTTTACCTCGCTGTATGTATTTACAAAAAACTTGTGATATATGTAACAATGTAATATACTTGAAAGCGTAAATAAATTGCAAAATCTAAAAAAAAATCTAAATCGAGTTGGACTACCTACGGTAAGATGTAAGTACATCTGAATATATGTGGACGGTGATAGAAGTATACATAAAGGTATATATATATATAGAAGTATAGAGGATACTAGCAGTATGTCGAGTAGTAGTGGAAGAAATAGCAAAGCAAATACAATGAATGGGAAAAACATGGAGAACCAGTATCGAATTTGCAAAAATGAAGCGAGCATTAGTCTTGGCCGAGTATCAACATCAAGATCAGGTTCAGCTTCCAGCAGTAGAAATAACTCTAGACAAAATTCTCGAGAGAACAGCTGCAGAAAGAGTTGATACGGAGTGGCAGTGTGATAACTGTGAAATATACTTTAGGTCAGACAAGAGCCGTATACTGGAGTGTGAGTACTGTCACGCACACAGATGCATAAAGTGTCTCAATCTACCAGTAGCATGCTACAATGGTCTGAGTGGCAGAGAAGACTTGCCTTGGTTTTGCGAGCAGTGCGTAATGAAAACATTGAACTATATACATGAAGCCAAAAGCATTGAAAACAGATGCAATGACTTTTTAGCAGTTTGAGGAAAAAATATATCTACGGTTTGAGGGCATTGAGAAAGAAGTCGTGCAATGTAAACAAGACATCCAAAAGATGAAAGGCGACATGATAGTGGCAGGCACAACTAGCGCAAGTAAGATCATAAGCGCAACGCCTACTACTGTCTCTGAGGCTACCAAAGAAATCCAATCACGAGTTGAACGTAAAAAACAATGTGGTTATATACAACATGCCGGACAGGGGGGGGGGGCAATTCTAAAAGAAGAGGGGTGTAATTGTCAACATGTGTAGCAAAATGGGATTTGAAATCAAACAAGAGGAGATCATCAATACAAGAAGACTGGGACGCAAACAACACAAGATCATTGAGGGTAACAGTGTGGAGGTGCCACGCACAGTATTGGTAGTACTATCAAAACACATCAAACCCAAGCTAATGAGAAATCTATACAAACTTAGAGAGGCTGGCACACTATACAGTAAGCTAAGCGTAAAACACGACATGACGAAGGATGAAAGAGAGAGAGATCGTAAGATCAGGGAAGAGGCGAAAGAACTTCGTGATAAAGATAAATCAGAACATTTTCTGTATCTGGTCCGGGGCATGCCTTGGGAGAGGCAAATAAAAAAAATAAGAATCGGAGAACAAACCCGGGGGGAGAGCGAAAGCCATGCAGAGAACCTGCAGGACCCAACCCGAATCTAAACAGTAACCAGAGACGGCGCGATGTAAATAGTGTAAATTCGTTGGAGCTTATGTTTGCAAATGTAGATACGCTAACACAAGAGAAGCTACAAGAACTTAGAATTAGAATAGACAACAGGACTCCATCTATAGTGGTAGTCCAAGAAGTGAAACCGAAGTACTTCACAAGAAATATTCACTTATCTGAGTTCAATATGGAGGGTTTCGAAGCAGTACCACTTAATATAGGCAAGGGATCACCAAGGAAGGGAATTAGTGTTGTCAATCGGTTGTAATTTCATAATCGATCATCGGCTGGACCCAAGTAACCGATGATCGGTTACAATCGGTTACTCGGGGTGTTGAATGCCTGCGTGTGCGTAACGTCGTGTGCATGCATGTGCTTGTTTAGCCCTGTTTACTGTTTGTTTTGCACTGTTTACTACTGTGTGTATAATACACGTACTGATTCTCATCACTTTTCCAAGTTTTCTTGTTCAAATAAAAAATAAAAAAATACATTTTTTTTATTTTTTTTTCCCGATTAAATCGATTATGGATTTTGATAACCAAGCGCTTGGTTCGAGCCACTGTTCAACCGATGATCGAGTATAATCGATGATCGTGACATCACTAAGCGCTTGGTTCGAGCCACTGTTCAACCGATGATCGAGTATAATCGATGATCGTGACATCACTAAAGGGAATGATCATGTATGTTAAGAACACCTTGAAATACACACCCTGTGAATTAAATCATGACTTCGAAGAGGGGATTTTCTGTGAACTGCAACTGGCCGCCAAAGATAAACTTTTGATCCGTGGGTTATACACAAGCCCAAACTGCACAGTGAACAATTTCAGGAAAATGTGTAGCATATTCAGACAGGTGTGTGCATCAGTATACACTTATGTAATCCTCCTAGGTGAGATGATCTGGTTTGATGAAGATTTGGAGGTGTGGGTATTGCAGATGACTGCGGTTTTGGTTTATGTGATTGATCACACATACATTAAAGGCATGGTCATAGTGATATCGGTTAGAAGAAAGCTACTGTTGGTTGATTCTATAATTGTTGCAGTTGCGGTGACATGCAGAGAGGAGAGAAGCATTAGAGGATTTTTCCGCGGCACATCTTTCGACAGGACATCGATGCGGAAGTCAGTACAATATTTTGGCGAGGAGGAGAAAACTACTGTAATCATTTCAATGACTTCACTACTTCTGCGACGACTTCAGCGACGCAGTACTTCAGCGAGAATTCAACAGGCAAACGGGGGGATTTGTGAGAACAATATCTGTGAGCACAAAGACAAATGTGCTGGCAGATTATCAGTGCTGGTGAATTTTTGGCATAAATCATTGAACATTATCGAAGAAAAAATAGAAACAAGCAGTTGTCGATAACTACATGTATCCCCCGTGATCTAGTATGAATGGAATATCTGTGTAAGGACGTAGAAGGCAGGTAAAGTTAAATAAGTCACAAAGACAAAGGTTTGTTAGACAACTGGTGTGCCTCAGACGTGCAAGTATATGAAATCTGGTTACCCTAGGAGGTCGAAGAGGAAATGTAAGTCGACGGTCAAGGTCAAACTAAGGTCAAGGGCAGTAGTGGTTTTGGTATGCGACAGACCTTCTCCCCAAGATGTGTAAGCATACCAAGTTTGGTCGCGCTAGGTCAATTAGGGGCTGAGTTAGAGAGCAAAAGGGAAATATGATCAAGGTAAAGGTGAAATAAAGGTCGCAGTGACATGGTGGGCAGTTTTTACCCGATGTCGGATCATCTTCAAATTTGACATGAAGGTGCGTTATGGTAAAGCGAAGACGCCAATCGTTTTTGGTGTGGGCGGAGTCATCGTTGCCATGGTATTAACTTTTTGTGTGGAAATATTGTAGAACCTGTAACTTGTGCTGTTTTTACCCGATTGTCATGGAATTTGGGACACAGGGCCGATATAACATGTCCTATATATACATATGTATATATATATATGAAGGCCTCAGTAGAAAAACCAGATTAGTCACATTTTGTGAAAATTGAGTTAACATCCTGGCAATAGTCTTCATAGGGTTGTGTTTCTTCTCGACAACCAATAATTTGGAAAAAGCAGCCAAATCAATTGTAATTCATGTACAAAGAAAAGGCGTATTATGGAATAAGCAGCTAAGTCCAAATGGACCAGTGGAAAACCCAGACTAGTCCATCTGTGACAGTGTCACATGTCCATTTTCAGCCAATCAGAACTCGCCATCATAAAATCTTTAAACAAAGACCTTTAAACAAAAATGGCTGACGCTGATCGTGATAGACAACCTGAGCTTACAGAAAAGCCCAGAAAAAGAAAGA
>NW_014578079.1:70153-78854 GCF_000485595.1 Priapulus caudatus | reverse complement strand
AAAAAATATTTTTTAAACTGCGAAAAGTTATTTGTGTTTTTTTAATTTTCTGCCAACAAAAATGTTTGTGACATCCCCTTCAGGATCGATCAGAAGCTAGATAAACTAAACGATAAACAATGGTGGGCAGACCAGTGCATCGGAAAGAAAACGAAAGAGAAAAAAGCAGAAAGAAGATTATATGAGAAACTCCCGCTTAAGTTTACAAGGAATTTTCATGGCTGCCACAATAATTTTGCCAATGCCTCGTTTACCGCAAATGTTCGCTATATCGGCTAGCTGCGTCTGGGCGCCACACAATAATTTTCGAATTCATGGCGGTTGTTGTTAAATCGAACGTTTGGTTACATCGAATGCACCGGCAAATTAGGGAGTATAAAGAAGGTATATGAGCATGAAAAGTAAATAGAAACGCTAATTGTATTTTCATACATTTTATTTTGTACAAATAACACACAAATATACTACTTGCTGGTGCTCGAAATTCGTGACGTAGACAGTTTAAGGTGGGAGGAGTTGTCAGGAGTGAGAGGCAGCAGCTAGTTGACAAGTTCAATGGCTATACGAGCAAGAATGCTCAGGACGCATACCTCTCAACATTACTGAAGCTTCGCTCAGTTGCTCGACGTCGCCCACGGGCGGATGAAAACGCAAATCTTCGTGCACACTCAGTGCAATACACAGTGAAAGTGCAAATAGTAGGCCAAGATGTTAAAGAAATTCAAGTATGCCAAAAAGCTTTCTGTTCCATATTCGGTATAACAAAGAACAGAGTGGAGACAATAAGAAAAGCTTTATCCACTACAGGTAGGCCTATTATATTATTATTATACGGTTAACAATTCCATGTATCAAACTGAATGATTTTTATAGGAACTTTACTAATGTTTTTTATTTCTTCAATGTGCGAACTAATAACTTTATTAGTTAAATGGTTTGGTTGAGTGGTTTAATTAATCGTACTCTGCAGGATATGTTGAGTAAGGTTGTAAATGAGCGGAGAGATGATTGGCATACGCTTCTGCCGTATGTAATGGCGGCGTATCGAGGTACGACGCAAGAGAGTATCGGGGTAAGCCCTAACCTTATGTTTGGTCGGGAGGTGGGGATGCCCGTGGATTTGATGTTCAATCCTCCTCCAGGTTCGGCTGATGAGATTTGCCCTGTAGAATTTGTGGAGTGGGTCAAGCGTGCGACTCGAGAGGCACATGTCTATGCGCGAGCGCAGCTAGGTCAGGCGGCGCAGCGTCAGAAGAAGGGTTACGATCGTAAAGTTTGTACTTCTACGTTTGCTCCAAGAGAATTGGTGTGGTATTTCTACCCTGCGGATGTTAAGTTGGGACTTCCGTGGCGGGGCACTTTCTTGGTGTTGCGTGGGATGGGTAACGTTCGGTGGATTCAGGCGTCCCCTGATAGTGTGGTTAAGGCGGTGGCCGTAGATAACCTGAAAGTCTACGAGGGTGTGAGTGCGCCAGTCTCCTGGTTGGGAGATAGGGCTGAGGGTGTAGACGCAGAGATGGTTTATGGGGTCTGGTCGTCCGGGGAACGTGGCGGGTCAGGTCAAGAATGATCCGCGCAGCGCGGATTCCCAGGTGAGGGATGACACAGGGTCGGACGGGGTTGATGGCTCAGGATTTTCTTATTCTAGCCTCAAGACACAAGCGGTGAAGTTGAGGCAGGTGGTTGGCCCTCAGATTGGTTCTGGGGATGTTCCTGTTAACACGTTCAACGCTGCATGGTTAACAATGCACTTACCGCCCTGTGCTGAGATTTTCGCGTTTTCCCCGCTTAGTCACTTATTACACAACATGTTTTTGACTGGTTTAACTAGCTACAAAATTATTTATAATTAGTGGCTAGTATAATATAATGGTATGTATATTATAGATATAAACTTACTTTCAGACATCAAAACAACACCCGTGATCAATCACCCATGATCAATCAAATCAAACACAACTCTCAGACATCAAAACAACTTCACAACAACCGGCGGTAAAATGCCCTTTGGCGAGGTGAACCGAAAACATTATCTCAGTCCCCAAAACTCCCAAAATAACGTTCCAAAAAACAGTAAAGTATTGTATAAATTATGTCATCTACTACTTGGGCTCATAGGGTCTATGTCCCCCAGGGTACTGCCGGAACGTACCCTGGGTACGGTCCGGTATACCGAAACGTACCCTGGTCACTATTTGATATGGTTAGGGTTAGGATTAGGGTTAGGGTTAAGGTTAGGGTTAGGGTTCGGGTTAGGGAGTAGGCGTAGGCGACTCCCTAGACTCGTTAGTGGAGTAGGCGAGGTACGGTCCGGCCTATTAGATAGTACCAGGGTACGTTCCGGTATACCGGACCGTACCCAGGGTACGTTCCGGCAGTATCCCGGGGGACATAGACCCTCTCAGCACTACTTGGATTAATACAGTGACGCTGTTGAATTTCTAAGCGTACAGCCCCTGCCATCTATAGGAGAACATAGTATACGTTCCAAAAAAATTATATTTATTATTTATTTTTTTGCCACAAGTATACTCGTGTTTCGCGGCCGTTCGTTTTGCAGGTTCGAACGAGTATACTTAATTACCCTTGATAACTCCGGAATCCGCATCACGTGATGGTCGAGGGTGTGGTTTGTAAAAACTCCGACGTATTACAGGCTGGTAGGGGAAGGCCAGGACAATTTGTTCACCGAAGTGTGTGCATCATATGGTGTGAGTTATCGTTTCAGGGGGATGAGAATGAATACGGCAGATGACGGATTCGACCACTGCGATTCCTGCGGGAGGCTAGTAGGTGAGGAGGAGCAAGGTGAGTTGCACCAAGCACTGTGGTCTTGTGACTCACCATGCACGCGTCTAAGTCGACGGTGAGGGCTGGTGACTGGTAAGGGTAGCAATCTCGCGTTTGCGCAGACGTGAGCGGAGAGATGACTAATGGTGTATCTTCTCCATGGTTTGTTTCAGTGGTTACCGTGAGACGGTATGTCCAGGGCGGGCATGTCGCCAGCCTTATCTGGCGAACAGATAGAGGAGAGGGAGGAGCTGCGCCAGAGGAGAGGGAGACGACACAGTCGGAAGGAGAAGCTGCGCCAGAGGGAAAGGAGATGACGCAGCCAGAGGGAGAAGATGCGCTGGAGGAAAAGGAGACGACGCAGCCGGAGGGAGAAGCTGCGCCGGAGGCCGAGGAGGCTAGGGAGTAGGAGCTCCTCGGCAAGGAGCCCATGGAGCTCGGCGATTGAAGGGAGATGTCATTCGCGGACGAGCTGCTGTTGTCCCCTACGGCAGCGAGAGTGACCCCAGTGGCAGGGGTCAGGTCGACCTCCCGGAGAGAGCGCGCCGCGGTCGTCGGGACCCGTCATTGGCAACAGTGAGGTGCCCATCGTGGAGGAGCAGCGCCTTGCACCAGGGGTTCGGGACGGCCTGCCGGAGCCACCCCACCCTGGTCCCCGGCAAGAGGGAGTCGGGCCCGCCCCGGTGGATGGGGGGCAGGGCAGGAAGGTGCGGAGAGCGTGCACGAGTGTAGTAGGGTTCACAACTTCACCCCGTGCCCCAGAGAGAGAGGCGCCGCCGCAAGTGCAGAGGCGCTCCCCCACCAGGGTGCAAATCCTGGGGGGCGGGCCCGCTGTACGCCTGTTTCAAGGGTCGTTGCGAGCCAGTGACCTCCCTGCAGAATGAGGCATGGCACTGGAGTCTGTAGTGCGGGGTGCCGACCTGGCACGTGGTTGATCACCACGCCGAGCATCATCTGCGGGAGTGCCTGGTGGCGCAGTGCCCGGTCCAGGGGTGTGACAAGGCCTACCAAGGCGCGGTGCTCTACCGCCTGTCAAACCACCTGGCGGCTGACCATCGTCTAGGTCGAGTCTACCGGATGGGCACGGACGGAAGATGGCCGGAGCGACACACCCGTACCCCCGAGTACAGGGAGTGCGCGAAAGGCTATCTCCGGAAGAAGAGACGGCGCTGGGGCCGAGCGCCCAGAAGGTGGCACCGGCGTCACCAGCAGCCGGCCAAGCCATTCTGCACCCGGCGCGTAGGGATGGCCAAGCCTACGCACAGGTAGTGGCTGACACTCCGCCCAGGCCTGTAGCCGCGTCCCGTGCCTCCTTAAAGCGGGAGGCGCCCAGCGCTGCGCCCCGGAAGTCAAAGGTGCACGCTGCCGGTGTAGCGCTGCCTGCAACGGGGCGCACAACGTCGACCGCCGTTGAAGCGCGCATCGTCGACTCGGACGGAACGTGCGGCATCGGACGAGCGTCGGCTGCGGCGAAACCGTCCCCCTCAGCTGTGTTGGGTCGGGTGCACGCGGAGTCGTCCGCGTCGGCGTCCGAGTCGCCGAGAGCAGCTGGATCGCGGGTGGCCACCCTGGTTGCAGAGCCGGTGAGTGCGGAGCGCTTTCCCAACAGCGACAGTGTTCCGGCAGTTTTGTGACGTGGGCGAACCTGCTGAAAGGGGAATTGGGACTGTCCGGCGCTCAGCGGTGCAGACGGCGCACCAGCACCAGGGCTCGTGCACCAGATGGGGGTGGTGCAACTGCACCAGGCCGTTGCCTGGAGTCGGACCCACCTACGCATCGCGCGCCACGTAGAGTGTGCGACTCTGGCAGAGCTCGGGAGGACGGAGACCGTCTTATCCTTGTGGCGCCCCGGGGACAAGCCACCCCAGCATTAGGGTAGCTGCGGTTATTCAGGGCACCGGTGTACCACTGGAAAGGCCTTCGGGATCAACCTGACAGTCGATCTTGAAGGGGAGAGGAGTGTAGCGGTGGCACAGGGCCCTCGGGTTCCCAGAGCGGTGGGGGGGGGGTTAGCCCCCTGGGAACAGGGAGATGGGGTGAGGGTTAATGTTTGTAATTGTCTAATTGTTCTGTCCTTATGTCCTGTTTTGTCTTGGGTTTACTTACTGATTGTTGAAACATCAACAAAGAGGGCCACCATGTTGGGTGCAGTAGTTCCCCCTCTAGCGGCAGAGCACGGCGAAACAGTTGGCCCGCAGGTTATAGGCGGGAAATCGTCGTGTAGTTCTTCGTAGTTAGCGGGAGGCGTACACGAGAGGTTGTACTCCAGAGAGACAGAGAGATTTGTAGAGAGAGAAAGCGGCGTATTGCGTAGAGCGGCCGTTTGGTGGGTAAGACCCCGTAATGTCCTGTCATTGTGGGGTGAGCGAATAATACAGTACTAGAGTAGAAGTATTGGCTCTACACGAATTGCGGGGAAGTTAGTCTATTTTGCGCGCGGCTGCACGGGAGGAGAGGCCGCTGGTTAATACTGTACTGTAGCCCCTTTGCCTGGCTGCGTTCATAGTTCATTATATTTGTTTACCCTGTGTTTACCCTGGGTATACACTTGTTATTAAACGTAACGCGAGGCCAGCAGGCAGGGGTGGGAGTTGCTCTGTTGTGTGTGTGCGTGTCGTTAATCGTCCCGCACTCTTGACTAACTCTACGATGCACCGGAACACGGCAGAACGAGTTATTGCGGGAGCGCAGTAGCACTGAGGCGTTCGAGTGCCTAGCGGAGTCCGGGTGGCGACGATACGGCCGTTTCAACGCCTCCGGGCACAACAGGTGATTGAGAAACACTAAGGTTGCTGCTAGTCACTAAGTATCGACCGGTGGCGCCATCGGGTGTCGCCGGGAGATCACGAAACGCTACACAACAAAGATGGCAGACATCAACAGTTTTCGAAAGATGAGCACCTCCCAACAAAAAAAACAAATCAAAGGAAGACCTACTAAAGATTCTAACCTCTGTGGATGACGACGACATCCAGTCTGATACACACCATACTATGCTAAATGAGATGGAAGGAAGGATCATCGACAAGGTCAGTCAAGCCATTGAGGCAGTCATTCAAGATAAGTTAGCCCCCTCATGCAAAAACTTAAGTGGATCAACGGAACCGTCGCTCATCTGGAAAAAAAGCCAGGACTTCTTGGCTAAGAAGTATGATAGTATAATTGATGAAAACAAGGTACTTAAGCTAACCGTTTCAAAACTGGAGCAAATCGATAGTACTAACTCTATGACTATTGACGCACTAGACCAGTATGAGAGGATGGAGACCCTATAATTTTCACGGGAATCCCCTGCAATAGTGTAGAAAGCACCGATGCGCTAATAATCGATGTGACTAGTGCTATGAATATTAAAATTAAACTGGAAGACATCAGCGTCTCACACCAACTACAAAAACACAACTCTAGGACCCCACCATCAATCATTGTAAAATGCACAACTCGAAACTTATATATGAAGTATAAAGACAAAATATATGAACATAGAAAACATGCACCAACACTTAATAAAATTGGCTTCACCTCCAAAGACAAAATATTTATCAACGAGAGTCTAACAGAAACCAGAAGACGACTATTCTCGAAGTGCCTGTCACTAAAAAAAGAAAAAGGTTACAGGTTCCTCTGAACCAGAAATGGCCAGATCCTGACCAGAAAAACTGAAGCATCTGAAATAATTCAAATTAATAACGATCAAGACCTTACCAAAATGCTATAGGATAGCCCAGCCAAAGCGGCTCAGTATCTGAATAAACCTGATATTTATCTTGATTATGATTAATTATCCATGTGCACACTGTGACAATCCATGTAAAACTAATCAACAAGCTATCTTTTGAGACCTCTGCCGTAAATGGTGTTACCTTAAATGCACATCTCTTAATCAAAAAGACCTTGAGACACTCGCATCATCTGACATACCATACTACTGCACAAACTGCATCAAAACACCCTCCCGTTCCAATCATATGATATTGATGAAATCTCAGAATTCTTTCAATCGAACATAAACATCACTACACTTCTAGACCTACGCTCCCTATGCGACTCAGCTACCCTATCAACATTTAAAAACGACGACCATGATCCTGATAAATTTCACGCTGTACACGATAGTAAATACAATACCCTAACAGAACTTAAAAACAACCCAAACCTTACCAAAACAGACAAGGATTTACTAATAGTACATTTTAATACCAATAGTATAAACACTCACTTCACTAAACCACCAGATATTATTGCTATCTCAGAAACTAGGCTGAGCGAAAACTACTTTCATCGGGAATTTTCCAGACTACACTTTTATTAATCAAAACTCTGCTACACAAGCAGGTGGCGTAGGGTTATACATAAAAAAAACATTCAATTTAAACAACGCCATGACTCAAAGGTGAACAATGTCAACTTCCAAGCTGAAGATCTATGGGTTGAAATTAGCACGTCATCTAAATCAAAGTCGAAAAATATAGTGATAGGTGTAATATATAGACACCCCAACTCAAGAGTTGACCACTTTAAGGAGCAATTACACAAAGTACTATCAAAACTGCACGAAGCTGGACAAACGGCATACATCTATGGTGACTGGAAGCCTAGCAATGGTATATCTGTTTGGAATTAACGCTCTGGGAACAAGCGATTAATTTACTGTTTGCCTGGAAAGAATCTGTTTGTTCTTGACCATGGTCTGGGGTATCTGCCACTGTTATTTGATGATGTAAAGGTCAAGGGTAAAAGTAGTTGTATGTCCAGGCAAAGCAGTAAGTTTGAATTTAACTGTACGATGTCATTTGTATGCTAGCTGTGAATTTAACTGTACGATGTCATTTGTATGCTAGCTGTGAATTTAAACTGTAATTATTCGAATCATTGTATTATTTAGCTTCAGCAAAGAACTGAAAATCATTATTGTTATTTTTCAGAATTGAATGGTAGTTCATAAATAAACCACGATACATTAACCTGGACGTACATCTGTTGTATAATCCCTCCCGCACCAGTGACATTAACATTAATCTTATACAACATGAAGAAAAAGCGGGCATTAATGAATATCTTAACATGCTTTTTGATCTACAATTTACTCCAATAATAATTCGACCAACACGTATCACTGACACGAGTTATTCCCTTATTGATCATGTATACACCAATGACTACTTCAATCAAATAATCTCAGGAATTGCTTTATACCAAGTATCTGACCACCTCCCAATCTTCACCCTTACAAAAAAGACTAACATCAGAAAAAGCAATACACTTAAAATCCTAAGAGATACATCTAACTTTAATAAAGAGACATTTCTTAATGAACTTCAACAAAAGATTAATATGCATAACATATTACAGCCACATCAAACACTGCTTGTGACAATCTAATCACAATTTATACAAATAAACTTGACCATTTTGCTCCCCCAAGACCTATAACGAGAAAGGAAGCTATTACATTAGCAAAGCCTTGGATAACGAAAGGTATACTTATATCGATAAAGAAAAGAAGTGTAATGTACAAGACACAAATTATCTAATGACACTTATAAAAAAATAACTCCATAAACTGCACTCAAACAATCTTAATCATATCAAAACCAGAGCAAAACAAACATACTACCGCCAACAACTTGACCTAAATAAAAATAATATGAAGAAAATATGGTCTACACTTAAAGGCATAATTCGACCATCGATTATGCAAAGTTGACGAATGCTACAGTAACTGGCACCTTGTGTAGTTAATAAGTACATTACCTTATAGCCAAACGCGTATTAGTTTGTCCAATATCACTGCTAATTACTAAGAAATGTCTAATTGAAATCTGTAAATTTGGTAATCTGGCGCCAACGCTAAATTGATTGCCAAGCATCCTTGCCTAGAAACGGTTAGGTGACGTCACATGTTGCTACG
>NW_014578079.1:65687-69860 GCF_000485595.1 Priapulus caudatus | reverse complement strand
CGTAGCAACATGTGACGTCACCTAACCGTTTCTAGGCAAGGATGCTTGGCAATAAATTTAGCGTTGGCGCCAGATTACCAAATTTACAGATTTCAATTAGACATTTGTTAATAATTAATTAGCAGTGATATTGGACAAACTAATACGCGTTTGGCTATAAGGTAATGTACTTATTAACTACACAAGGTGCCAGTTACTGTAGCATTCGTTAAAATTGCATAATCGATGGTCGAATTATGCCTTTAATAGTATAATCAGACGAAACAACAGAACTGACTCATACACTGAGCAATTATGCTACAATGGAATATCAACTACGGATAAAAAAGAGATGACGGAAATCTTTAATAATTACTTCTTAAATATAGGCATAAACATGGAAAAAAACATACCTCAACCAAAAAATAACTTCATGACATACCTGCGCACACCAGTACGGAATTATTTTTTGATCAATTCCACTGATACAGGTGAAGTTAGTGCACTAATCGATCAGTTAAACTCCAATAAATCACCAGATCCCGAAAATATTCCCATTAAATTCTACATATTTGCTAAGTCGACAATATCCCAGTTCTCGCTCAAATATTCAACAATTGTGTATCTCATGGAGTATTTCCTGACTGTCTTAAATTGGCAAAAATAAGAGCAATCTATAAAGATGACTCACCAGAAGATCCAACTAACTACAGGCCGATATCAGTATTACCACCCATAGCTAAAATATTTGAGAAAATAATCTACACTAGGCTAATAAAATTCCTTAACAAAAATAATATACTAAATAAATACAAATTCGGCTTCAAGAAAAGCCACTCCACTACCCTAGCAGCAGCTGAAATAGCTAATAGGATGAACTACTATATATATTCTATACTATTCTATTCTATGATATTCTATAGGATGACTAGGTCCTCACTTGATAGAAAGTTATACACATGTGGTATATTCCTAGACTTATCAAAGGCGCTTGACACTGTGCAACACGAAATACTTTAAAAAAACTGGAATACTATGGTATAAGAGGGATTGCCCTGAAAACTATTGCCTCGTATTTAACCAACAGAAAACACTGTACATCAATCAATGAAAACTTATCTTCTGTACTTGATTTCAAATGTGGTGTGCCTCAAGGATCAACACTTGGCCCTTTATTATTCCTAATATATATCAATGATCTACCTGTTTGCTCTATAGTCGTCTATTTGCTGATGATACTAACCTATTTCTATCACATTCAAGCCCTCACCATCTTCAAACAATGGTTAACCAAGCGATAGCTAAAGTAGATGCATGGTTAAAATCAAACAGACTATCGGTTAACTACAAAAGAACAAAATACATGATCATATGCAACAAACCACAGAAACAAGCAATACGAAACTTTAAACTTAGTATGGACTCGCATAAATTAAAACAAGAAAACAGTATAAAATATCTAGGTCTTTACCTGGATTACCAACTTACATGGGATACCAATATTAAACATATCACATATAAAATCACCCAAACTAAAGGCTATCTTTCAAAAATCAGACACTATGTAGACACCTCAACGTTAAAATTACTATATTATGCACTAATCTACCCTTACCTACAATACGAAATTCTAACATGGGGCTATGCTAATATCACTACACTTAAACCATTAACTACCACTCATAACACGGTAGCTAAACTCATCACATTTGCCAATTTTAGGGATTATGCAACCCATTCATTCGCCTCCCTTAAAATATTGAAATTATCGGACCTACACAAGTACGAACTTATATTTTTAATGTACAAATATAAACACGGCATGCTACCGGTAGTATTTAGCACCTACTTTACTAAACTATCGGACGTCCATGACCATACCACAAGAAGCGCGGCAGGCCAAAACTATTTTATAGACAGAGTTATGACAGCTTATGGCTTGAACACAATCAAATTCCAAGGAGCGAAGTTATGGAATGAACTTACTCCGGAATTCACCAGCTGCTCTCTGAAACAACTAAAATATAAATATAAACACATCCTACTGTCAAACTATTCTTGTACATAAACATATATTATAATTTAGTATATACCCAAACCAACACACACCTTGTAACCAATTGTAAGTGGCTGCGCCAACTCTTCACCATCATGCTCATGACCTGCAGCCTGGCAGAGCCGCTCAAGCTGTAGGAAGCTCGCAAGGAAAGCATGACAGAGGACATCCACCACCGAGTGCAGTGCCAAAATCCTGAACAGGAAGTGACCTACACAGATGCCATGCACGAGGTTCAAGTTCAAGCAATGGGCGGTGAAGGAGTCCACATCTTCCGCCTGCCACAGCCAGAGCAGAACAACAACGCACTCGCATATGAATACCTGCAAGAGACCAACTATGACACAGACCAAATGGCAACATACGTCAATGACAACGAGATGCGCCTGGTGGAGGATCAGCAGCGTGCCTACGACGCCATCTTCGCAAGCATTGAGGAGGAACGTAGCGGCCTCTTCTTCCTCGACGCTCCTGGCGGAACAGGCAAGACCTTCGTTACCAAATTTTTTCTGGCCAAGGTCAGGCAGACGAGGAAGATTGCCATGTCAGTTGCTTCAAGCGGCATTGCTGCCACCCTGCTGGACGGAAGGCGCACTGCTCACTCGGCCCTCAGGCTGCCATTCAACCTGGCAAAGCGGCAAAATCCAACCTGCAACATCAGCCGTAGCTCCACAAAGGCCAAGCTGTTCCAAGAGTGCAAGCTCATCATCTGGAACGAGGGAACCATGAGCCACAAAGGCGACTTTGAAGCACTCGACAAGACCCTACAAGGCCTCCGGCACAACACAAACGTCATGGGAGGTGTGACTGTCCTGCGCTCAGGTGATTTTCGCCAAATCTTGCCAGTCATCGCCAAAGTAACAAGAGCAGATGCTGTCAATGCCTGCATCAAGTCATCCTACCTCTGGAGCAAGGTGAACTGCCACAGCCTGAAGACCAACATGTAGGTGCAGCTCAGCGGCGATGAAGAAGCTGGCCGCTTCTCTCAGCAACTGCTGTAGGTCGACAATGGCAGACTCTCAACTACAGCTGATGGCCAAGTCAAGCTGCCATTCGGCAAAGCAGCGGCAGACATCACCCAGCTGATGACCAAGGTCTTTCCAAACCTCTACCTCCGCTACCAAGACCAAGATTGGCTGAGCGAGCGAGCCATCCTTGCCCCCAAAAATTTGGCCGTGGATGACATCAACGCCAAGCTGCTGGAGCAACTGCCTGGCGACCCAACGAGCTACAAGTCGATGGACAGTTTCTGTTCCTGACCAGGTGGTGCACTATTTGACCGAGTTTCTCAACAGCCTCGCGCCCTCAGGTCTGCCACCACACAACTTGGTGCTCAATGTCGGCGCGCCCATATTGCTACTGCGCAACCTGGATGCTCCCAAGCTCTGCAACGGCACAAGGCTCACAGTCAAGCAGCTCATGCCAAGAGTCATCGAAGCCAAAATCATGACAGGCAATGGCAAGGGCGAAAATGTCTTCATCCCAAGGATCCGGCTCATCGCATCAGACCTGCCATTTGAGTTCAAGAGGCTGCAGTTTCCAGTCAACCTGAGCTTTGCAGTGTCCATCAACAAGGCCCAAGGCCAGTCCCTCAAGGTGGTTGGACTCAACCTCAGTAAGCCAATGTTCTCCCATGGCCAGCTCTATGTGGGGTGCTCCAGGGTGGGTAACCCAGACAACCTCTACATCCTCTCTCAAGACGGCAAGACCAAGAATGTTGTGTACCAAGAAGCGCTGCAGAACTGAACAGAAATGAAATTCTTGGGACAGATTTATAAAATCCGAATAAGATCAGTACAGCCGTCATGGCAGACTAAATTCGAGCTCTTTTCTCCTTTATCCCGGGCATCGCCAGGTAGCCCAGCTAGTATAATTATAAATCACACACACACACACACACACTTTTAGTTTTAGTTATGTTAATTGCTACTGTTAATCACTTTTGTTATAATTATAATACATTATGTAACAATTAGATTAACTTTTAGTTTAAATTTTATTTGTCTATTTCGAAATTAGTTTAGTAAATGGCGAATTACTACATATGATTGAATTTATTATATATATACTATGAAATATTATTACTATTATTGTTCATTTTTGTTTTTATCAAATGTATGATTTCAATATAAATACAT
>NW_014578079.1:58948-65677 GCF_000485595.1 Priapulus caudatus | reverse complement strand
AGCCACAAAGGCGACTTTGAAGCACTCGACAAGACCCTACAAGGCCTCCGGCACAACACAAACGTCATGGGAGGTGTGACTGTCCTGCTCTCAGACGACTTTCGCCAAATCTTGCCAGTCATCGCCAAAGTAACAAGAGCAGATGCTGTCAATGCCTGCATCAAGTCGTCCTACCTCTAGAGCAAGGTGAACTGCCACAGCCTGAAGACCAACATGAGGGTGCAGCTCAGCGGCGATGAAGAAGCTGGCCGCTTCTCTCAGCAACTGCTGTAGGTCGGCAATGGCAGACTCTCAACCACAGCTGATGGCCAAGTCAAAGCAGCGGCGGACATCACCCAGCTGATGACCAAAGTCTTTCCAAATCTCTACCTCCGCTACCAAGACCAAGACTGGCTGAGCGAGCGAGCCATCCTTGCTCCCAAGAATTTGGCCGTGGATGAAATCAACCCCAAGCTGCCGGAGCAACTGCCTGGCGACCCAACGAGCTACAAGTCGATGGACACAGTTTCTGATCCTGACCAGGTGGTGCACTATTTGACCGAGTTTCTCAACAGCCTCGCGCCCTCAGGTCTGCCACCACACAACTTGGTGCTCGATGTCGCGCGCCCATATTGCTACTGAGCAACCTGGATGCTCCCAAGCTCTGCAACGGCACAAGGCTCACAGTCAAGCAGCTCATGCCAAGAGTCATCGAAGCCAAAATCATGACAGGCAATGGCAAGGGCGAAAATGTCTTCATCCCAAGGATCCGGCTCATCCCATCAGACCTGCCATTTTAGTTCAAGAGGCTGCAGTTTCCAGTCAAGCTGAGCTTTGCAATGTCCATCAACAAGGCCCAGGGGCAGTCCCTCAAGGTGGTTGGACTCAACCTCAGTAAGCCAATGTTCTCCCATGACCAGCTCTATGTGGGGTGCTCCAGGGTGGGTAACCCAGACCTCTACATCCTCTCTCAAGATGGCAAGACCAAGAATGTTGTGTACCAAGAAGCGCTGCAGAACTGAACAGAAATGAAATTCTTGGGACAGATTTATAAAATCCGAATAAGATCAGTACAGCCGTCATGGCAGACTAAATTCGAGCTCTTTTCTCCTTTATCCCGGGCATCGCCAGGTAGCCCAGCTAGTATAATTATAAATCACACACACACACACACACACTTTTAGTTTTAGTTATGTTAATTGCTACTGTTAAGCACTTTTGTTATAATTATATTACATTATGGAACAATTAGATTAACTTTTAGTTTAAATTTTATTTGTCTATTTCGAAATTAGTTTAGTAAATGGCAAATTACTACATGATTGAATTTATTATATATATATATTATGAAATATTATTACTATTATTGTTCATTTTTGTTTTTATCAAATGTATGATATCAATATAAATACATTTTTATTTTACTTTGTTACAGGTGATAGCAGATATGACCAACTGTCTAGCTGTTTACTAATGACTGGGAAAGGTCGAAGACCTACACTACCAAAGGAGCCATCTACGAATCGTGTATATATTCAGTTACACCTAATGCGCATACAGAATGGCAAATCGTGGAACTGGGTACAGGAATCGCTGCATAAACTTTTTCCTGTCTATCCGCCTAATCGCTTTCGCTCTCTCGTGGAGAAGATCTTCGCGGGGTGTACAACTTTAGATGACGTATCTGACTACCTCTCCGAGAATGTGAATTTGGACCAAGTTGGGCCTATATGTGAAAACTACGGCATTACACGGACGCAGTTGCGAGAAACAGTAAACTTGGCAGTGATTGACAATTTAATTGTGACAAATGGTTTGTTGCTGGAATTGAACGACTTCAGATGCAGAGAAAAGTTGATATTTTCCATCATGCTTCTTTGGCTACAAGCGTTCTTGCCTGGTCTCATTGTCAGAGAAAAAGAGCTAAAATGTAAAATAGGAAAACTTCGAAAATAATTTGCAACATTAAATAAATCAAAGACAAAATACCCAACTGCCGTGACAGAATTTACGAGCAAAATAACGAACTTTGTGTCAAGGCTTGACAACAGTGCGGCAGTGGTTAGTGAATCTGATTTAAAAGAAGAAAATGTGTTGGTCGAGCTCATGGTCGATGCTTTCACTAATGCTTGCAGTAACAGCAGTTTTATTATTGTTCATTTTTGTTTTTATCAAATGTATGATTTCAATATAAATACATTTTTATTTTACTTTGTTACAGGTGATAGCAGATACGACCAACTGTCTAGCTGTTTACTAATGACTGGGAAAGGTCGAACCTACACTCCCAAAGGTGCCATCTACGAATCGCGTATATATGCAGTTACACCCTAATGCGCATACAGAATGGCAAATCGTGGAACTGGGTACAGGAATCGCTGCATAAACTTTTTCCTGACTAACCGCCTAATCGCTTTCGCTCTCTCGTGGAGAAGATCTACAAGGGGTGTACGTCAGATGACCCTACCTCTCCGAGAATGTGAATTTGGACCAAGTTGGGCCTATATGTGAAAACTACGGCATTACACGGATGCAGTTGCGAGAAACAGTAAACTTGGCAGTGATTGACAATTTAATTGTGACAAATGGTTTGTTGCTGGAATTGGACGACTTCAGATGCAGAGAAAAGTTGACATTTTCCATCATACTTCTTTGGCTACAAGCGTTCTTGCCTGGTCTCACTGTCACAGAAAAGGAGCTAAAATGTAAAATAGGAAAACTTCGAAAAGAATTTGCGACATTAAATAAATCAAAGACAAAATACCCAACTGCCGTGACAGAATTTACGAGCAAAATAACGGACTTTGTTTCAAGGCTTGACAACAGTGCGGCAGTGGTTGGTGAATCAGATTTAAAAGAAAATGTGTCTGTCGAGCTCAAGGTCGATGCTTTCACTAATGCTTGCAGTAACAGCAGTTCAGAATAACAACAGAAACATGCCAGAAAGTTCACGCTGAAATGACTTTGCAAATTGCTGCGCTAAAAGAGGTTATATTGTTGAAGAACAAAGATATAACATCCGCAGGTGACTCTAAATTGAAAACAGATCTTCAACTCACAAAACTTGAGAAGACCATTGTCAAACTAAAGCGAGAATTGCGCTGTCTGCAACAATTGTTGGAAAAGTCAACATACAAAAAACATTCACTCTATGTCAGACTAAAAGAGTGCAGATCCACTGTGGAAAATCATCAGGTCACGGTGCAGAAACTGAAGAGCAAAATCGAAGAAATTCAATCTAGAGAATCAAACTATAGACAGCGGACCAACAATATTTGACGAAAAACAAGAAACAAAAAAACAGGTAAATCAACTCACGGCCACAAATGACTATTTATGTCTGGAGCTGAACCAGCAACTATTTCAATCTATCAACGCAAGCAGAAATGTAAAAATGACAAACAAAGCACAATTCAAAAGTAGAATCAAGGGTACAACATTTTCAGACACCGTACGCAAGTGTGTCATGGCACTCCAAGGCGAGGCAGGTGTGGCCTCAAAACAATGCAGTGTGGTTATGCAGCTAGTATCCAAGCATTTATTTGACGTGGTAATACCGTCCGAGGATTTGCCTACTGAGCGCACAGCCCTAAACATGGCCGACGAAAGCCATGGGCTAAGCAAATACCAAGTTGGAGAAAGCTTGTTGTCCGAAAAGTATGACCTGCATTCAGACGGAACCACTAGGGGGGACCATAAGAAGGTGATGGGGCATCAGGTTACTTAACACTCGGGCATCAATCTTTCTCTTGGATTCTGCCCAGTAGCCGTGGAGGACAGCGCGACGTTGCTAGATGTTGCTATTGAGACTCTTGACGAACTTGGCAGCATCATAAATGATGAAAATGACAAAATTCTCTCAAGAAATGCTAACAAATTTGTGCAGCGCCATGTCGGACAGGGCCAGTGTAAATAAAAAGTTCAACTCTGACGTAAATGCCTACATAAAGGAGAAACTAAATACAGTTGAAGACATCGAATTTCTATATTGCAATGCACAATTTCTTCTGGGCCTGTCAAACAAGTGCGAAACTACTCTTCGAGATATTGAAGCAGGGATCGAGTCGACAGTTGGACACCGACTGGGTCAAAATCAATTAAAAAAATTCCAGTCATTCAAAGGAAGCGAGACCAGTACAGCCTGCGATAAGAACAGGTAGCGACTGTCTGGGACCCAAAGGCGATTGTGAATTTAACTGTACGATGTCATTTGTATGCTAGCTGTGAATTTAAACTGTAATTATTCGAATCATTGTATTATTTAGCTTCAGCAAAGAACTGAAAATCATTATTGTTATTTTTCAGAATTGAATGGTAGTTCATAAATAAACCACGATACATTAACCTGGACGTACATCTGTTGTATAATCCCTCCCGCACCAGTGACATTAACATTAATCTTATACAACATGAAGAAAAAGCGGGCATTAATGAATATCTTAACATGCTTTTTGATCTACAATTTACTCCAATAATAATTCGACCAACACGTATCACTGACACGAGTTATTCCCTTATTGATCATGTATACACCAATGACTACTTCAATCAAATAATCTCAGGAATTGCTTTATACCAAGTATCTGACCACCTCCCAATCTTCACCCTTACAAAAGAGACTAACATCAGAAAAAGCAATACACTTAAAATCCTAAGAGACACATCTAACTTTAATAAAGAGACATTTCTTAATGAACTTCAACAAGAAATTAATATGCATTTAACATATTACAGCCACATCAAACACTGCTTGTGACAATCTAATCACAATTTATACAAATAAACTTGACCATTTTGCTCCCCCAAGACCTATAACGAGAAAGGAAGCTATTACATTAGCAAAGCCTTGGATAACGAAAGGTATACTTGCATCGATAAAGAAAAGAAGTGTAATGTACAAGACACAAATTATCTAATGACACTTATAAAAAAGAATTCTATAAACTGCACTCAAGCAATCTTAATCATATCAAAAACAGAGCAAAACAAACATACTACCGCCAACAACTTGACCTAAATAAAAATAATATGAAGAAAATATGGTCTACACTTAATAGTATAATCAGACGAAACAACAGAACTGACTCATACACTGAGCAATTATGCTACAATGGAATATCAACTACGGATAAAAAAGAGATGACGGAAATCTTTAATAATTACTTCTTAAATATAGGCATAAACATGGAAAAAAACATACCTCAACCAAAAAATAACTTCATGACATACCTGCGCACACCAGTACAGAATTATTGTTTTTATCAATTCCACTGATACAGGTGAAGTTAGTGCACTAATCGATCAGTTAAACTCCAATAAATCACCAATCCCGAAAATATTCCCATTAAATTCTACATATTTGCTAAGTCGACAATATCCCACTTCTTGCTCAAATATTCAACAACTGTGTATCTGATGGAGTATTTCCTGACTGTCTTAAATTGGCAAAAATAAGAGCAATCTATAAAGATGACTCACCAGAAGATCAAACTAACTACAGGCCGATATCAGTATTATCACCCATAGCTAAAATATTTGAGAAAATAATCTACACTAGGCTAATAAAATTCCTTAACGAAAATAATATACTAAACAAATACAAATTCGGCTTCAGGAAAGGCCACTCCACTACCCTAGCAACAGCTGAAATAGCTAATAGCATACTGTCCTCACTTGATAGAAAGTTATACACATGTGGTATATTCCTAGACTTATCAAAGGCGCTTGACACTGTGCAACACGAAATACTTAAACAAAAAACTGGAATACTATGGTATAAGAGGGATTGCCCTGAAAACTATTGCCTCGTATTTAACCAACAGAAAACATTGTACATCAATCAATGAAAACTTATCTTCTGTACTTGATTTCAAATGTGGCGTGCCTCAAGGATCAACACTTGGCCCTTTATTATTCCTAATATATATCAATGATCTACCTGTTTGCTCTATAGCCGTCTATTTGCTCATGATACTAACCTATTTCTATCACATTCAAGCCCTCACCATCTTCAAACAATGGTTAACCAAGCGATAGCTAAAGTAGATGCATGGTTGAAATCAAACAGACTATCGGTTAACTACACAAAAACAAAATATATGATCATATGCAACAAAACATAGAAACAAGCAATACGAAACTTTAAACTTAGTATGGACTCGCATAAAATCAAACAAGAAAACAGTATAAAATATCTAGGTCTTTACCTGGATTACCAACTTACATGGGATACCAATATTAAACATATCACATATAAAATCACCCAAACTAAAGGCTATCTTTCAAAAATCAGACACTATGTAGACACCTCAACGTTAAAATTACTATATTATGCACTAATCTACCCTTACCTACAATACGAAATTCTAACATGGGGCTATGCTAATATCACTACACTTAAACCATTAACTACCACTCATAACACGGTAGCTAAACTCATCACATTTGCCAACTTTAGGGATCATGCAACCCATTCATTCGCCTCCCTTAAAATATTGAAATTATCGGACCTATACACAAGTACGAACTTATATTATTAATGTACAAATATAAACACGGCATGCTACCGGTACTATTTAGCACCTACTTTACTAAACTATCGGACGTCCATGACCATAACACAAGAAGCGCGGCAGGCCAAAACTATTTTATAGACAGAGTTATGATAGCTTATGGCTCGAATACAATCAAATTCCAAGGAGCGAAGTTATGGAATGAACTTACTCCGGAATTCACCAACTGCTCTTTAAA
>NW_014578079.1:54762-58938 GCF_000485595.1 Priapulus caudatus | reverse complement strand
ACAGCAGTTGCCCACCAAAGTGCAAAATTTGCAAATCACTCAGAATAACAACAGAACAATGCCAGAAAGTTAACGCTGAAATGACTTTGCAAACTGTTGCGCTAAAAGAGGTTATATTGTTGAAGAACAAAGATATAACATCTTAGGTGACTCTAAATTGAAAACAGATCTTCAACTCACAAAACTTGAGAAGACCATTGTCAAACTAAAGCGAGAATTGCGCTGTCTGCAACAATTGTTGGAAAAGTCAACAAACAAAAAACATTCACTCTATGTCAGACTGAAAGAGTGCAGATCCACTATGGCAAATCATCAGGTCACGGTGCAAAAACTAAAGAGCAAAATCAAAGAAATTCAATCTAGAGAATCAAACTATAGACAGCGGACCGAACAATATTTGACGGAAAAACAAGAAACAAAAAAACAGGTAAATCAACTCACGGCCACAAATGACTATTTATGTCTGGAGCTGAACCAGCAACGATTTCAATCTATCGACGCAAGCAGAAATGTAAAAATGACAAACAAAGCACAATTCAAAAGTAGAATCAAGGGTACAACATTTTCAGACAACGTACGCAAGTGTGTCATGGTGCTCCAAGGTGAGGCAGGCGTGGCCGCAAAACAATGCAGTGTGGTTATGCAGCTAGTATCCAAGCATTTATTTGACGTGGTAATACCGTCCGAGGATTTGCCTACTGAATGCATAGCCCTAAACATGGACGACGAAAGCCATGGGCTAAGCAAATACCAAGTTGGAGAAAGCTTGTTGTCCGAAAAGTATGACCTGCATTCAGACGGAACCACTAGGGACCATAAGAAGGTGATGGGGCATCAGGTTACTTAACACTCGGGCATCAATCTTTCTCTTGGATTCTGCCCGGTAGCCGTGGAGGACAGCGCGACGTTGCTAGATGTTGCCATTGAGACTCTTGACGAACTCGGCAGCATCATAGATGATGACAATGACAAACTCTCTCAAGAAATGCTATCAAATTTGTGCAGCGCCATGTCGGACAGGGCCAGTGCAAATAAAAAGTTCAACTCTGACTTAAATGCTTACAGAAAGGAGAAACTAAATACAGTTGAAGACATCGAATTTCTATATTGCAACGCACATTTTCTTCTGGGCCTGTCAAACAAGTGCGAAACTACTCTTCGAGATATTGAAGCAGGGATCGAGTCGACAGTTGGACACCGACTGGGTCAAAATCAATTAAAAAAATTCCAGTCATTCAAAGGAAGCGAGACCAGTACAGCCTGCGATAAGAACAGGTAGCGACTGTCTGGGACCCAAAGGCGAGTTCGGAATTAAGTCTGAAGTCAGCAGCTTCCGCATGAACCGATTTAACAAACTTTTTTCATGGCACAGGTGCCCTTTATCACCACAGAACTGATATTATTAAATTTCTATCTGGGAGCTACCTAAAGTGGGTTAACATGAAAATGGAGAGTGTTCGGGAAGACTTGCAGTCTCCAGAGATAGCAGAATTAGTGCGAGCATTGGGAATCGTCTACTTCCGAGTAACTGAACCATACTGGAGTTTAATGAAAAGTGATAGACACTATCTAGACCTACACAAGTACATACATAAGATGCTTAAAATGCTGAAAATCTGGTCTGTGGATGCTTCACCATTGCTCTGTGAAAATGAGCAGTGTGTTTGCGAAGTTTGCTCTTGGACATGACGCAGTTTACAAAACTTTGTACTCCGAGGTTTCTCCAGCTGAAGAAGCAGTGACGAAGGACGCACTTCACAAGCTGATGGGTGCATGCATTGCAGTGATCGAGAAGCAGTTAGCTGATTTCCTGGATGGAGGAGTGTATGGGTCCGAGCCTAGTGAGGAAAGTGTAAAGACTTCACGGTTAAAGGGGTTATCCAGTGTAGAAACGAGTTATATTAATGGAAAGAACACAATTTTCTGATAAATAAAGTCTGGGATACATACCCATGATTTGTAGCGGTTTCATAGTAATTGCCGATTGTGTATCGTGCAATCGCCACGATTCAAGCATGCCGCCATAATTTGTAGCGACTCGCGGCGCTGGAGTCTGACGCGACGTATTGTCCCGTTTCTGTAAGTGCTTTCATAGGAATACGAAAATAGGAATAATTTCTTTCGATGGCTTTCAATAACAGTGATAGTGAATCTTCTAATGAAATATTTATGCCAGATAATTTGCAAAGTATTCGTCCATATTGTTACGAACCACAAGGCGCTGCCGAGGAAAAACACTTCAATGCTAGTTCCACAAGACATGTGTGACACCTTCATCGTCACCCTCTATAAGATCAAAGGTGACCGCAGCGACTGTAACACCTTCCGCAGCATCTCCCTCCTCGTCAGTCGGTAAAGTCTTTGCACGGGTCGTCTCGGCCCGTCTGCAGTGCCTCGCTCCACGAGTTTACACAGAGTCACAGTGCAGCCTCAGAGCCGGCAGATCTACAGTATGATGTTCAGATATGATCTTCTCACTACGTCAGCTACAGGAGAAGTGCAGAGAGCAGCAAACACCAATGTTCATCGCCTTTATCGACCTGACAAAGGCGTTCGACCTGGTTAGTCTTAATCTTCCCACGATTCCGGTACACAGCGATGGGCGTATCAACGAAACCCTACAGCTTCGCCAGGACGTACAGAAGAGGTTCCACGACCGCCGCTACCCCCACACGCTCCCAGAGCTACGCACAGAGGAGAGCGTACGAGTGCGTGACCCCATCACCAAGCGCTGGCAACCAGCCATAGTGGCTGCTGCCGACCGTAACCCGCGGTCATACATTGTCCACACCACCGGTAAATCTCTTGCTTAACTTAGCGACTATTCGGTGATTCTCAGGCAATAACTAGCTTCTTGCGGAATGTACTTATTATTACCGCTTGTACATATGCTTATATTGAATTAGTATAGTATTTTGATGCCTGTACTGTATAACTGTATATACTGCACCCAAGATGTGAATTTATCTTAATCTACTCCAACCAAGTACTGTAATCTGACATACTATAATCTCAATGTACTTGTTATCTCTGTTATTGTGCATGTGCTTTCATCCGAGTTAGTGCAGTATTGTGCTTGTACCTTATCACTGCATTCAGCGGCGGATTAAAGCTCACTGTTGGTGATCTTGGTGCCCCCCTCCTTTCCACACTGACCCAGTCCATTTTAGTTGTTGACCTGTCTGGCCAGATATACAATGCAGGTTGCAGCAGTACAAAAATTTATTCATATGATAACACAATATAGCAGGGGCGGATTCAGACCGTATTTGCCGTATTGGGAAATACGGTCTAGATTTCAAAGTGCCTTTCGAAATTTTGCGCTAAAAAATACAGAAAACAATTTGATGAAATTTGGCTATATTCTTTATTTGTTTTCTTTTTCTTTTGATTCATTGACTAAGGAAATCAAAATTTTACATGGTAACAAAACTAGCTTTGATATCTGAAAAAGAAGGGAAGTGCTTGAACCATTCTGCATTAATTGCTGGTATGCAAAGCGCAGGCAAAATGAAGCAGAAATAAAATTCCATATGTGCTCATTATATATAGTGCTCATTTTTGTGCCCAGGGACCCTTGAAATTTTGAAATTTCTTGGAGGAGGCCCCCCAGACCCCCCGCCATGTGCTTCCGCGCCTGACGGCGCCTATTAGCTGTGGGGTGGTGTGCCCTTTTTGGGGGATGTGCCCTTAAAATTTGGAAAAATACTGTCTAGCTTCAGCCCTGGATGACCCGCCCCTGTATACTGTACAAACTAAGCCAAGCTTGGGCTACATAAAGTTCTACAAAAATGTAATACAACATCTATTTTAATATTTCACAAGTTAAATGTATCAAAGTTCCAATATTCATGACCTAAAAGGCATTTTTCTACATTTCATTTTCGCAAAATCACTGATAATTACATCCTCGAAAGTAATACTTCTCAGAATATCTGTTTCAATTGTTAATATACACAGTGAGTCTAGTCATTCTTGAAGCATAACTGATCTATTTGGGTTTTTTACACGTTGCAGTTGTGAGAAAGATCTTTCTGTTGTGCAGTTGGTCACCAATAATGTTAAAAATATTCTTAATGCAATTTCAACATTTGGAAAGGCACTCTCTAGTTTGTCTTCTGTAATTGTGTTGTAAAGTTTCATGTGAGTGAAAGATGTTTTCTTGGTTGTTTTAAA
>NW_014578079.1:23365-54175 GCF_000485595.1 Priapulus caudatus | reverse complement strand
ACATAGTGCTGAATTGTGTGAATGTGATCGACGCATGTGGCACAGCTATGTGTGATGGCCAGCATGATCACACCGTTCGCTGCTGTGCGCTCACAGCTGCTACACACAGGAAGGAAATTCTGCGGTGTACCCTGTCTTCTGTCATCATGATGGAGAAGAGAAATGGGACAACGAGTATGCTGGTGATCATGTGTGTATTATAAGTGAGAGCTGAAATGTCCCCGTTTCAAGTTCTTAAATGGAATGTTCGTTGACAAGGAATAGCGCAAGCACAGTATTTCAACGATAGCTAGAGGTAAAATTTAAGTTTGCGATATAACTTAAGACATATTCACTTCGCATAACACGCATGAATTGCCTACCACAGACGTTTTATAGCACGAAGTAACAATGAATAAGTTCGTGCCTCGCATGCGTAATAGAATGTCCTATAGCCGTGTGGCAAGTGTACGTGGGCTATAGTACTAGAGCTAGATAAGCAGATCATTGACTTTGGTTTGCATGATGTTTTCTTGCATATGAACGCGCGGGACTTGGTGGATCATGTTGCGATCCGGGAAGCATGTCATGCAGTAGTGAAATACTACAAGGACGCAAACGTTGGGTGGATAATCTGCGGCTGGTACAAACCAGGCATTGCAGCAGGGGCCGAAGTGGCGAAAGAACCCAAGTTCCACGTAACGCACGTTCGGCCTGAACGCGTGGTTCCCGAAGTGTGAGTTCGCAACATACAGGAACGGCTGGTGGACAGTTGAATAGTGAGGATCCCATGACACCGACACACACGCACGTTACACAGAGGACGATAACGTCTCCACTCGAAATGCTGTCGCGTTACATTTTAAGCGGACGGATCGAAGACGCAACGGCAATTGTAAATGGCGATGATGTGAAAACAATTGCAGTGAGTATTGTCGACGAGGATTTCGTGGAGGAAAAAACTCGCGTAATAGCGCATATTTTGCAGATTAAGAAAATCCAGCCGGGTAAGAAGAAGGCGTTGACCAGAGACTTTGGTGGGAAGGTGATGAAACTAGAGCAGCCATACGACCGTCTGGTGTTATGCAGGTAAGGCGATATTTCAGTTTGTTGCAGCAGCTGACCGATGCTAAGTCAACATGTTCAATGACATTGGTTGAGCGAAGATGTATCAACAAAGCGGATAGTGTATGAGGAGTTTTGTAGGCTTTGTAACATTCTCATTTAATTGGTGTTCTTTGCATTTCAGAGACATCACTGAAGGCACCTTATTCTACGTCTATTGTAGAGATGAAGTGAAGGCAGCGCAAGTGTTTTTAATGCGCAACTGTGCATGGATTGGGATGACAATTTGTATATTTGAACCAGTTTGAATTTGTAGTGGCTGGCATGCCAGAAATCAGCAGCGAACAACCATTGCTGCCATTGCATGAGCACTCGATGTGTACTCTTTACCAGCCGTACGCGTTTCCAGCTCGTAGTAGTGAAATACTACAAGGACGCGCACGTTGGTTGGATAATCTGCGGCTGGTACAAACCAGGCATTGCGGCAGGGGCAAAAGTGGCGAAAGAACCCAAGTTCCACGTGACGCACGTTTGGCCTGAACGCGTGCTTCCCGAAGCGCCCAAGTACAAGTGTCCCGCGGCGCCAGTGGGCGCAGCAGAACGACTTGAACTAGCGTTCCGTCGGCCGGCCGCCGAAGCAGCTGCTCGCGTCGAGAATGTCGATGCATAAATACGCATGACATGGATGCACGGCCGATATATATATATGTGCATCAAGCAATGCGTTGTGAACGCTGAGTTAAACTATGAAAGTAACTTTCCAGTGTTTTGACGACTTTCATGACATCTAGCGTTATTGCTTGAGTAACAGGAATTGTGTAGAGTAACAGGAAAATGTCTTACAATGTTTGTATACTAGAATTCCGAAGTACTGCTTTAGAACTTGTTTTTCTGAGGAAGCATTTTCTGTTATGTGGAACTACACGGAAATAGCTGCATGGATCGGCTTGTGGCGGCACTGCTTATTTGTCTAGACACAGTACAGGTTCTTGCAAATCATGCACTTGTTTTCAATTACTCACTCACAAATAGAAGTTGTGCAATTCTGCCATTAGGCTTTATGGCACAGGCTAAAATGTATTACTGTTAGTACGTCGTAAAATTAATTTGTCTATGCTGTAACTCCATAACATCTGTGTGCTTTTAATGTTGGTGTAATGAGTGATATTTGGACTGTAAGGTGAAGCTATATGGAGAGGAATGATATTTTTGCGTGGATGCGCGGAAATGGCAGTGCCAGGGGTGGATTTTGTGAAACGTCTAAATTCGTTGAGGAAATGAGGGGGGGCGGTAACAATGAACAGCACCTCACTGGCCTCGTTGCGCCATCTTTGCGTTTTGAGTGCCCGCAAATTCTTAACATTGTTTCCATCAAGAAATGCGTTTTTCTCATACACCCGAAAACCATTCAACCTGTACATTTCTACGTAGTTCTACATAACATAGTTAATTTGATATATGTAACTACTTTTCATCACTAAAGGAGGCCTTTAAGCTACGACAACGCTATCGGATCTCATATGATGGGTATAAACACATGTTGTTTTGCCATGGACAGCAGAGGGCAGAGGACATCGAGAAGCCAAAATGAACAAGGCTATTTCCTTACTCATTATAATGCTGGTAAGGTAAATCGAATGAAACGTTCAAAATACATCACAATATATGCTGTTACATGCTACCACTGCATATGCTTCACATTGCATGCTCGGTAAATTGTCACACACTACAGGACGACATCCCCGACCACAAAACCGCATCCAGCCAGCAACAACACGTGCCTCTTTTTCATGGAAGGGTATGCCCATGTCCTGTGTGTGTAAACAACAGAAGTCAGCGTGAGGGCATTACGGCAATACATTGCATAGAGATGTTTGCCCTAATTACACTGATCAACTTCAATGCCCGCAACAACGACACACCTCATAGCCGACACATGTGTCTAGACAAGCTTGCATTGACGAAAATATAACTCTACTCGTTCACTACATATTCTAGTTACGCGCAGCCCAACCATAGTTGACGACCCACACAATATGTTATCAATTAGGGGTCGAGTTATAGAGCGGAAGCGAAATTTTCTGCGGCGGACCGAGCGGCAGCGGCTGGAGAGACATGAAACCATAGTATCCCTGCCGACTCCGTCGCAGGGGATACAATTAATAGAGGAAAATCATATGGAAGAGGATATACTTTGTCATTTGGTTACGACTTCCACTACTATATCCCCTCTTTCGCAAGTCGTTATTCCGCGTTCTTTAGTAAATGACGTTATGGCTGCTTGTCACTCTTCACCTCATGCTGCGCATCTTGGGTTTGATAAAACATACCGTAAAATTGCGGATTGTTATTTTTGGCCATGGATGTATCAGCAAATTCATAAGTATGTTAAAGAATGTGTACCTTGTAATTCTAGGATAGGAAGTTACGTAAACTTAATGCTCCACTGCATAAAGCCCCTCTGTCGACAGCGGTTAACGAGACAATAAGTATGAGATGTTGCGGGGCCATTGCCAATGACAGATGAGAGGTATAGGTATATAGTCACATTTGTAGATCTCTTCTCATCTTTTCCAGAATGCTATTGCACTACTAATAAATCTTCAGCGATCTCTAATCTTATTCTTAATTCGTATATTCCAGCGCATGGATGTCCAGAGGATTAGAATTTTGTAAATCATTAATGAAACGTATTGTGTGTTACGTGTTATGTGACTACTGCCCCATTTCATCCAGCGTCGAATGCAGTGTGCGAACGGTTTCACAAAACATTGAACTCGATGCTTGCATGCTTAGTAACAGAAAAACATACAAAATGGCAACGGATGTTGGGACCAATTCTCTTCGCATACAGGAGAGCACAGCATGCAACCACGGGTTACAGCCCTTTCTATTTAATGTATGGGAAATCACCAGTACTCCTTTGGGATACGCTTTTGTTACCCCGTGACCGCCTCTATACGAATGATCCGGTATCAGTCGCGTTAGAGAAGATGCATGGGGCATGCACGCTGATACATCAACGCACCGCTCGAGTGCCACAGCGTAATAAGAGACTATATGATTGCCAGGCTAAAAATCAACAATTTCAGATAGGTAACGAAGTATATTGGTATAATCCTACAGTTATACCAAGAGCATTAAGAAAACTTGCATCATATTGGCGAGGATGGTATAAAATTCATAAAAAATTATCTTCTGTCCAGTTCCGCATTAGACATGCACATAAGGGTACTATGCGTGACGTACACGTCGACAGCCTTAGGTTTGCATACTCTAGCGGTAACACAATACCCAATGCTTTACCTCAACAGGATAGCACCGTGTCACCAGTGCGACAAGTGGATGAAGCTGCGCAACACGGCAGACCTATGCATGCGTACGATGCCAATAATAATATTTATGCACAACATTCTTTACAGTGAGATGAGGAGGACGAGATACCTCTCGCCAGGCTGCGTGAGCGCAATCAGTAAGGGCAACGTTCCGCGGAGTATTGTTAACATCATATCGTATTACTTCCAGACTCGTGCTAGCCACGCTGTGTTGGCACATTATGGGATCGACACCGGTGGCTTCTACACTTCAACCAACGAGCGGGTCGCTGTTTGTCAAGAAAGGCCAGTTGACAGTGTCGCAAAATACCTGGTTAATTGCCTTTTCCGTTAACACTTCGGCCTTAAACCTCTACCTTACCAAAATGCATATGGAACTTAACCGACTTTAAACGCCTATCTCCCCGTATAAAACTATGCCTACTTATCCTGCTTGGAGTGGCAAACAAGAATTCACGCATGATCTATATAAAATGCTTGAAACTCATTTACAGTGGTTCCTTCGTAGATATGACGCATTAAGCGCACGTGTGCATGGGTTACATTCCTTGCATCGTACACGACCTAAGCGATCCTTGTTTGCTGGCGTCGGTAAGCTGGCAAAATGGTTAATAGGTAGCGTTACTGAAGACGATATCGAATACCTTCAGGGTCAACTTAATCATATGCAGATCTCCCAATCCCACCTTACAGCTATTTTGGATGACAGTATAACGGTCATTAATTTAACTCGTATAAATACAGAACGAAATACTAAATTGTTGCAAGATGAAGTGAATCACAGAAATTTTATCGCCGATCAGGTTCAATATATAACAAGGGAACTGAAAGACTTTCAAGGTTATACCTTGACGGAATTTAAATATCTGACCCGAATATATTTAGCTATAAATGGCCTCACATTTGCATTTGATCAGTTACAATCAACCATTGACGCAATAACTCGAGCTGTGGATACTCTTATTGGAAGTATACTATCAACAGATCTTGTACCACCCCATAAATTATTGAATATTTTAACTGACATACAATTGTGACCGGCTCCAGCATAATACGAACTAAGTCACAAGTCATTGTTTTGAGTAATGAGCACGCACACATGTCAATACTGAAAATGGCCTATCTGGACAAAAATATGATTTTTACAAAAACAATTAGTTTCTAAGTGCATATTTAATCCGGATATATAGGTTCAGATATCTCTAGATTATTATGGTAATTTTTAATTTAAAAAAAAAATTTGAAGGGCCCCTGACCGCTCATCCCCGACTGGGCCCCTTACCCGGAACGCTTTATCTCAAAAGCTGCATATTCTGGAATAAGTCGGTTTCCGATCTTCAAATTGCTGTAGATCGGTCAGTTCTTTAGATATAGCCAAATATTATATATCACTTTAAAGGTAATTAAATGATCTATTCAGATATTCACATAACTCAATTTGTAGAATTTCCTCCTTAATCCTGGTTTTGCTGGAGCGGGGCACAATTGCTTTTGCCCCCAACTCTTCAATTGCCACATACGCCAACAGTGTCGTTGAAATATTATGACATTATCGTTGCAGTGATCATTCCTTTGCCTAATAGGTCTCATGTTCTTGTGTCAGTACCTCTAAGGCAACAGGAATCTTTATTTGATATATATTTAATTATAACCCCTCGTTTATTTTCCAGGGTCCAAACTCGTCACTAGCGACCGCAGCTCGGTATAACACCGTACATAAATACCTTGGTGTTACACCAGATAAGGGTTATTACATAGAGCCTGATAACCACGAGACGCTTATGTGTTTGCCTGATGTTCACGACTTTTGTCCATTAAACACACCAGTTTACCCATCGTCTGAAATTAATTCGTGTGGAATAGCGCTTTTCCGCAATCTAACGCCAGAAATTAATACCCATTGTAAAAAAAAAGTCTTTTCGGCTAGACCTCGCCCGAGGCTTATTAATTGTCTCATGGAGCATGGGTAATTAACACGCCGTTTCCATTTCATGTCACATCGTCTTGTTATGACTGGGGTACAGAAGCCCCACGTATAAAAGAGCATCTCATGACTAACCAGCAACTGATTACTTGGAAGTCGGTATGTAAAGCTCATTCGGATTATTTTCAATTGCCCCCGTATTATGTACACCAATCAACACAGGATATTTCGCCGCCATTGCTTGAGCTCAGTACTTGGCCTGACATTCCTCAGATATGGCGACCGTTTTTTGACACGGTGGGACACCCAGTTACTAACGTTACGAGCATAATGCCTCGTATGCACACGGTGGTGCCTACAGCTTTGTATAGCCATGCGGATTTCGAAGTTGCGTTCAGAAAGTTGGTGGATTCGGTTAAAGATAATCAGCCTTTATCGAATAGTCCATATGATACTTCACACACCACGGGATTTAATGCACCTATTCACTATGCCTCAACGTATGCGGGGTTAGCTGCGCTGGCGTCTGTATTATTTGGTATATATATTGGTGTCAAGTGCTGCAGATGCAGTGCCTGTCAATATTGCCGTCAGGCTAAACGTCCGATAAGGAATGAACGTCCAAATGAGATAATGGGGTTTTGACCGCCGGTTGTGGTGAGGCCGGCATCGCCACTTCGGGCTGTTGCAACACTGTCTCAACCAAGCATGATGTTCATACCTACCATATCCCCACCCCATACCCTACCCAAAACCCCACCTGTACGCATAACCGGATTGATTCGACAGCCATTGCGCGCTACCACCCCACCCTTACCCATACTTTACCCAGGCATGCCTATAGGTCCATTAACGTGTAATTCACTCAGTGGATTTACCCTATACTTGAATATTTAGCTGGATCCTAACGGAACAGTATACCAAGGATTTGACTTGAAGTTAAATTGCCAAGTATTAAGGTCGCGGTAGGTGTACGTAAAGGAAATTAAATGGGAACTAAAATCCCATAGGAAATGCCGGATGATATTGGTACTTTGCTGTTAACATGTTTGTTTAGCATTTGTTCCTTGCTGTTCATTAATCCGTATTCATTTTTGTTGCAGTAGGCTAAGGCAGTCCGTATGGATGTAGCGGATCTTGTTTTTATATGTAGAATAAAGATAATAATGCATTCGTGTTCAGGGACGATATAAGTTTTGATAAATTCAACACGGTCTCGATGAATTGAGTTGATTGCGTTAAAGTTCAATACGCTGCATATAACGCTTGCATAGCAGCAACAACTTTTGGTTGAAGTGCCTTGATTACTACTTATTCGCTCTTGCTTCTCCCGTCATACGAACCGTGCCTAAGCTGCAGCTACTGACCTCTTTTTCCTCACGACCATGTAGACTTCTACAACACAGGAATGGCCTCCGTACCTGGTCACTCGACGTTCGGGACAACGGGCGATGCCACTCCGGATTTGGACCAGGAGGACACACCCGAGAGGATACCAACCCGGCCGGCGCAAACCGAGCTGCTAGGAGGGCGTCACCTGCTCTGGTTATTCGCTCGGGGCACTACCAGTCGGCGCACTGGCGCCGGTCCCGATCACCATATTGAGTCAGGGATATGGGCGCCCCGGGCAGACGCCAAGATTAGGTCGGGCTTCGAGCCCACCACTGACGCGGCCACTCGGACGACCTGCGTGGAATGCCACTTTCCCCATCCACTGGAGGACCAGCCCCCTCAGAGGTGCCCGTGGACACCGCTGCAGGAGCCGCCCCAGCCCACACCACTGCCGCCGACCCAGCACAGCACCCCGGCCCCGCAGCCACAACCGTACGTGGAGATGATGCCGGGTAGCAAGTACCCACTACCGCCACCTCGCTACCCCCGATCGACCTCAAGGATCGACGAAGAGGACGATAGGACCAGACCGGCAATCTATTTAATAGTTATACCACGTTAACCTGCCTTTTGATTTCTTTCTTCCCTCTCTAGTCTTCCACCGACTTTCACACCGTCCTACCTTAGCCCCCCCCTTGCTTCACTTCTCCCCCTCTCTCTCTCTCTCTCTCTCGTTCTTCACTTGCTCTCATACTATCCTACCATACCCCCCTATTCCTTTCACACTACCCTCACTATCCTTTCACTCACGCTATCTTTCCTGATGGACGATGCTTTGGATTAATATTAATGTTGTGTAGATCAATTTATGTATTTATTATATCGAGTATAGGTGGGGGCGGACATCCGGGAACTTTTGACAATTTGACCGGATGTAGATTAGAGCCGATGAAAACAAACCGCAGCAACGCACCGCTCAATGCACGCATCGCATAATGCCAAGAAACTGTGTGGTGTTTGGATGCCACAACCACAACCTTTCAAGAGACAAAAAACGCGCATTCTTTGAGCTGCCAAAGCGACATCGTAGCCCCGAGAGGAGAAACCGATGGCTAGCAGCAATTAGTCGAGAGAACGAGGACGGCTCCCACTGGAGTCCCGTCGGGTCAAGGACCGTTTGTTCTGATCACTTTGTGACAGGTAATTAGATTCATTTTGGTTTCTATTTCTTACTCGTAGAATCAAAATTACATGTGCAGAGATCCCATTTCCAAGTTTCAGTCTAGACTTACTCCTATTACTACTCGTACTAAACCAATAAATTGGTCTAAAATTATATTTACACCCATAGTCATAGTATTGTCATTGCTACCGAGATTTAGAACGAAGAACGAATAATTCTAGCTGAACTTGAAGAAATGAAGCAAGTGGATCTGAATGCATAAAGTAAAAGATGATAGTCTAGATAACGGTAACGAAAAACTAGTATAAATATTTAAAATTTTGGAATTATATTTCTTCATGGCAATAAACAGTCCTTTGCAGCAGAGGTAATTTACAAAAACCTTTCTTATTTCATTTTTTATAGAACGACCATCGAAAGATTCTCTGCATCCAGATTATATCCCATCAATCTTCCCCCACCGTCCCAAGAGTCAACACACCGCAGAACACAGCTTAAAAAGATACAAGCGTCACAAGGAAACTGCCTCAAAGAGATCATGCACCAAACGTCTTCCGTTTGAGGATCCGGAAGGGCTCGATGTCATCGAAGATTTTGTTCCGCTCGAAGAAGCTGAAGGGCTCGATGTCATCGAGGATTTTGTTCCTCTCGAAGAAGCTGCCTCCATTATTACTCAGACAGACTCTACAAATGAGCAGGAAATCATCAAATCTTTACATGATGAGATAAACAATCTGCGAGAAGAGAAGGAAGATGCCATCACACAACTTGAAGAGATGAAGAAAAAGTACAGGGACCTGCAGCTTTCAAGTTCTGCTATTCAGGACAACGATGCCAAATCACACTTTTACACAGGATTAACATGGGCAGTTTTTCTGCAAACTTTTTATTTTCTGTCCTCGCATGGCGGAGGAAGAACGAAGGAGAGTCTGCCATTCATTGATCAATTCTTCCTAACACTGGTAAGACTTCGTATGGACTTATCTTTTGAGTTTATTTCTGATATTGCTGGTTGTGGAGAGACCACGGTGCGAGACTACTTTTGGAAGTGGATCGATGTGATGTATGCCAAGTTGTCCTTCCTGGTGAGATGGCCAGACAGGGATGCCGCAGCTGAAACACTTCCACCCGAGTTTAAAGTTCTGTATCCACGCTTGACTGGAATTGTGGATTGTTTTGAAATATTCATCGGCAATGCTGGGAATTTGCTTGCACGACAACAAACCTACTCGAACTATAAAAAACACACCACAGCTAAGGTGTTTGTAGCCTGCAGTCCTCTTGGTGCCATCACTTACATATCCATGGCATGGGGAGGCCGTGTGTCAGACGTAGAACTGGTACGTCGTTCTGGTTTCATGTCACCCAATCTTCATTTGCCGCATGATCAGATTCTTGCCGACAGAGGATTCACGCTCCAAGATGACTTTGCGGTGAACTGTGGAGTAGAGCTGGTGATACCAGCATTCACCAGGGGAAAGAAACAGTTGCCTGCCGCCGATGTGGAAATATCCCGTCAGATGTCATCTATTCGTATACATGTGGAGAGAGTTATAGGACTCCTTAAAAAGCGGTATGCAATTCTACAGGGTACTCTGCCAATCCAAATGATAAAGACCTTAAAGGACGAGGCTGACCAAGCAGATGAAGCGAGCATTGATAGACTCCTGAGGGTGTGTGCAGCTTTAGTTAACCTTGGTGGGAGCATTGTATTCAAGGGCTAATGCATTTTCATGTGACAACTGAGATCCTCTTACCTGTTAGAGAACTGTATCATTTATTTTACTTTGAAATCATATGATTGTATCTGTTTCACATATATTTATACCAGATTTTGTTTCAACAGGGATTACGGGTCCTTTGAATAGAGTCAAATTCAAAAACATTTCAGCATAAAAAAACATTGTATTCAGTATGAAATACTAGGTATGTTTTTCTGATGATTTTTTACCCATTCTCTTACAAGTATTAATATTTTATATATATACAAGTAAATATATTATTAAGTAAAGCACATACCAAACACATTGCTCTTACCTGTTAGAGAACTGTATCATTTATTTACTTTGAAATCATATGATTGTATCTGTTTACATATATTTATACCAGATTTTGTTTCAAACAGGAATTACGGGTCCTTTGATTAGAGTCAAATTCAAAAACATTTCACATAAAAAAAACATTGTATTCAGTATGAAATACTAGGTATGTTTTTCTGATGATTTTTTTACCCATTCTCTTACAAGTATTAATATTTATATATATACAGTAAATAATTATTAAGTAAAGCACATACCAAACACATTGCTCTTACCTGTTAGAGAACTGTATCATTTATTTTACTTTGAAATCATATGATTGTATCTGTTTCAACATATATTTATACCAGATTTTGTTTCAACAGGAATTACGGGTCCTTTGATTAGAGTCAAATTCAAAAACATTTCACATAAAAAAAACATTGTATTCAGTATGAAATACTAGGTATGTTTTTTCTGATGATTTTTTTACCCATTCTCTTACAAGTATTAATATTTATATATATACAAGTAAATAATTATTATAAAGTAAAGCACATACCAAACACATTGCACTTACAATTACTTGCAATTTAAAGCAAAAAAAAACAGCAGTAGCATACATAATAAATCTTGTTTCACCCATCGCTTGCATTGTTTTACCCGACATGAGCTGCCTTGCGATCACTGTGACGAGATTCGAATGCATAATGAACAATGCATAAAAACGACCAGTGCGAATGAAACAATTCATACAGACATTTACAAAACATGCACCCAGCAACATTGAACAAGTCATGTAAACTTATTTTGTTGCGCGATGTATTATAGGTGATCGTCGCTTCAACTACGTTCGTTCTATCCTATAACGGCATAAAATCTTAGTATTTTTAATGTTGGTGTAATCATTGATATTTTCGCTGTCAGGTGAGACTATATTCAGCTATATTTAGTTTTTCTGAACAAAAATCTCGCAATAGTCATTTTAAGGAGCATAAACCTTCTTCAACCAAATTTAGCTTTTGAAATTTCACTGTGACCTTGTAGCCTCATACATCCAGGCATGTATAGATTCTACTAGCAAACCCGGCAGTCAAATTCTTTCTAACAGACAGTAAACAAATCCATGTTTAACCATCCTCTTGAGGGTCAAAAGGTTATCAGACACTTACTCTTCGCATGTCAGCAGAAAGTACATTTCATGGTCCTTTCAATAAAGCCATAAAAATGCTAGGTCACCGCTGAAACAAAAAAGTTTTTCAATCGCTCCGTCAGACCATGTCCTTAGAAAATGTCTAAAATCTGCCCTGTGCCCCATTGACCTTTGACCTGTGACCTCCAATTTCGGCACAGTGATGGCACTTCCTACCATGAATGATGCTATACACCAACTATCACGAGCCTAGGTCGAGCCGTTTAGATTTGTGCCGCAATTCTGCATTTCCTCCCTATACCTTAAGTTAAGGAGGGACTGTTCCCCCTTCTTTTACACCTCTTGACCTTTGACCTTTGACCCCCAGCTTCGACATCCCAACTCGTTTTGACGATCCCCCCTTCATTTACTTATTTTTCTTACATTGCCTACAATACCATGTTCCCTTTGGCACCGTCTTCCGTACAGGTCGAATACATCCCAGGTGTACCCACTCAAATGGACAATGCAGTCCATCACATCCAACAAGAACAGAGACTTTATCCCATGCCTTTTGGCAGTAACAGTACAGCTTGTCGTCTTTCTTGCTGTCCCCATCTTCCATATATCGTGTCAGGAGTTCACGTGTGATGTGTCGTTTCCAGAAGGTCTCTAGCCTTGGAAGAATTCCAGTGAGATATTCCTCATCGCGAGTTATGGTCCTATGGATTAGCGAGTCATTTACGTACACAACAAACTCACACGCCTCTACATTGTGCACATACATTTCAAGCTCAACTTGAGTGTAGTACTGATGTGTTTTTTTCAATGTTCCGTCGAACACGAATAATGACTGGTCGTGGAGGAACTCTTCTGGTTGACTGTTCCTTGCTGTATATGGGCACTTGATTTCGAGAACCCTTGTCCCATGGCAGGAACACTGCATGACTCCATCAGCAGAGGCCGATAGCCATGGTTTTTCTTCACTTATCATCAAGCCTGACTGCGATAGTTCAAAATTACTGTGTGTTTTTCCCAAAAATTGTCCTGCCATCATAAACACCCTTTTTTCATTTTCTCGTCCATAAACAAGTGGCGCCGCCCGAATTTCTGTAGGATTGGGCTTTGTGGATCGTAGGATCACAGATGGAGCTGGCTTGTCGGAATCTGTGTGGAGAATAGTGTACGCCGATGAAGCGGTTATACGCCCGGATCTGTGTTCATGCCATATAAGTGACTTGGCTTGCGATCTCGTATGTTTTTCCAGATGGGTGATTTCGTCTCTGGATACACTTAGTGATTGAGCAAGATCCTCACACTTTTGCTGCAGCTCAGTGGAACCTAGTTGCTTGTTGTTATCATTGAAATTTGAACGCAATGTTGCAGGTAGTTGAGGTGTGGGTGGAAGCACTCGTTGCGATTTAAATGCTGCTGAAGTTGATTCAAACAGTGATAGAGCTGCTGGGATATTTGTGTTGGTGTTTAGAGTCTGTAGGAAAGCTTGCTGTTCTTCATCGGTTGGTTGTGTCATCTGCGATGTGGCTCGTCGTTTTCTGTTTGTGTTTTCCACTTTCTGTACTGCTTCTTCACTGTAAAACAGGATTTCGTAAATTCGTGCTGGTTCTACCTTGCTTGAGAGTTATTCGACTCACATGGCTTGCTAGTACAAGCAACGGTTGTCACACCCAGCCGAACGACAGCCTCCAGCTTGAATAGCAATGCTGCTACATGTGAACATGATTCGCCAAGGCTGTTAAAATGTAATGGGAGAACAAAATTACTAGAAAAATATAGACTTTGAGCAAAATCAATTCAAAGGAAACAAAAAGGTTCGGTCATTAAAATGCTGGTCTTCGGGGGATTCAGTAATAAAACAGATATTGCAGTCTATAGATTAATTCCACATAATCTAAATATTAATCTTATAATGAGAGTATAAATACAGTAGAAACTAGAGCACTCGGAGCGCACAGACCTCCGCCAAGGCAGCTGAATTCTCTCAATGTGGAATGTTCACAAACACACAAACCAACACTCAAACATTCGCCGGTGAAAACATAACCTCCGCCACGCCCCTGGCGGAGGTAATTATGAATACATGTTAAATGTAACTTTATTGCTTTCCATGAAGAATCTATAATCCATCAAGTTTGAAATCCATTTTACTTAGGGAGCAAAATCCTTACCCTGCCATACAAGTGCAGTGAGCAGTTTGTACCACTCCATCATTATTTGTTGCCAACCAAGGACGATGAGATGGATCATTGGCTCTCTGCGATGGCCGCACATCAGCCTTGAAGATCATGAATCCGGTTGGAGGCTTGAAGTAAAACACCGTCATGACAAAACCTGCAGTGAAGTATCGATGAGCCTCTAGTGACTTGTAAGCCTTCATTGCTTGATGCGTGTATACACCTGTAATGGAATAAAGAGTAATAATAAACGATGAAATCTACATGTAGGTTTACATAGATCACACAGCTGAACTGAATATTTAGTTTGGAAATTATAATCTTAATTAATATGGATCCTTCCTTGTATTTGTAAGTTATCGTATTAATGTTGTAGTTGGAACATAAATTGATAGTGATCAATACTGATAGACAAATGGCATCTACCTAATTAGTCTATAAATTTTGCATGAAATATGTAATAGTCATAGATGGGTTTATGTTATGTTCTCGTACTTGTTGGTGTCCACTGCACTGGATATAGTGACAAGGTAGTGAGTGGGTTCACGTGCATGTGGGAGTGAAGCCTTGGCTTGAGTCGAGTATCAACGTCAGTTGCTTCCGCAACACTCACGGGTAGGTTATTCCGGAAAAAAAGACAAAAGAGAACAGTGTTAGGTTTGCCTACGGCAAAATTTCCAGTTGGCCTACACCCATTTCGCCAACTCGATCCCAATTCGTCTACGCTTAAAATATACCCATTCCTATTTCGTCTATGATCGGTTTGTTTATTAAATAATGATTTATAAATAATGAGAACACGACTTGACAAAAATAGAAAATACAGGATGAAATGGGAGTAGGCCAAATGGGAATATTGTCGATTCTGAGAGTCGACGAAATGGGAGTAGGCCAACTGGGACGTAGGCGAAATGGGTGTAGGCGAAATGTGAGTAAGCCAACTAGGATGTTACCATTACATTAGCTGATTAGGGTTTGGGAGTAGGGTTTGAGATTTGGCGTAGACTCTAGTTGGGTTTAGGACTTGGGGTTTATCAATATCACCCTTTACTAGAGTCTAGACTAATCAAACTAGATTTTAGTAAGTTCAAGCTGCAGTTTCAAGCTAAACGGAATTTTCCCAGCTGTCAGCAATTTGGCTACAGTCAGATAAATTCCGTGAACACTACTATTAGTACTAGCAAAATAACGATATCGATCGTTATAAACAAAATAAACAATAAACAATAACAAATACAGTAAACAAAATAACGATACGTACCCGGAGTGTTCGTGAGATACATGTAAACATCAGCAAACTGCAGGTCGGGCCAAGCAGTCGGGTCGTTGACCCAAGCATTAGCTGGTTGACGGTAGGGGCATTCGTTCAGGGAAAGGCCGATCGCCGATAGTTTGGTCTTGTATCTCTCCTTTGCCTCACGTGGAAGATTATCCACGTAGTCAATACATCTACTCATATTGCGCTACTCAAAAAATTACGAAATAGGTGTTAAATGGCCCAAACTACGTCCAGAGTAACCTCACGACCATGTAGACTTCTACAACACAGGAATGGCCTCCGTACCTGGTCACTCGACGTTCGGGACAAAGGGCGATGCCACTCCGGATTTGGACCAGGAGGACACACCCGAGAGGATACCAACCCGGCCGGCGCAAACCGAGCTGCTAGGAGGGCGTCACCTGCTCTGGTTATTCGCTCGGGGCACTACCAGTCGGCGCACTGGCGCCGGTCCCGATCACCATATTGAGTCAGGGATATGGGCGCCCCGGGCAGACGCCAAGATTAGGTCGGGCTTCGAGCCCACCACTGACGCGGCCACTCAGACGACCTGCGTGGAATGCCACTTTCACCATCCACTGGAGGACCAGCCCCCTCAGAGGTGCCCGTGGACACCGCTGCAGGAGCCGCCCCAGCCCACACCACTGCCGCCGACCCAGCACAGCACCCCGGCCCCGCAGCCACAACCGTACGTGGAGATGATGCCGGGCAGCAAGTACCCACCACCGCCACCTCGCTACCCCCGATCGACCTCAAGGATCGACGAAGAAGACGATAGGACCAGACCGGCAATCTATTTAATAGTTATACCACGTTAACCTGCCTTTTGATTTCTTTCTTCCCTCTCTAGTCTTCCACCGACTTTCACACCGTCCTACCTTAGCCCCCCCCTTGCTTCACTTCTCCCCCTCTCTCTCTCTCTCTCTCTCGTTCTTCACTTGCTCTCATACTATCCTACCATACCCCCCCTATTCCTTTCACACTACCCTCACTATCTTGTCACTCACGCTATCTTTCCTGATGGACGATGCTTTGGATTAATATTAATGTTGTGTAGATATTTATGTATTTATTATATCGAGTATAACTAAGCAAATCGACTGTTCATATTGTGATTTCTTTATTTGCTAAATCAACTGTTCCTCCTGCTGCTGATATTATTGATATTGCTGCCATTTCTGCTGTTAAATAAAATCTACGAAATATTTTATGTCAGGGAAATACCTGGAAATAGCTCGTTTGGCTTATGACAGTCGTCTAGTTGCCACTTTCTCGTTTTACATATCACCTCTTAGCAAGGAAGTCAATTGTTATATAGGAAGCAAAATACGGTATTACAGAGTTATTACCACGTGTGCTGATTTCGACAGCACCCGCAGTACGCCTATTATTGACGAAATAACTCTATATGCAATGATTCGAACACATGATTCTGAAACTCCCGATAAAAATACAGCTGAAGGTTTTTTATTTATTTTATATTGATGTGGCAAACCAGCCTCATCAATATAATTACCAGCTCCGAAGTAAGGCATGTCACTCGGGGAAATAGCCCCCGCGCTGAGCAGGCTTTTGCGTTGCGCGTAGTCCGCGAAGCGTGCAAAAACGTGTACACGGGGTATTGTCACGCCACATCTGCCATTCCAATCAGAGTGGCTAATCGCGCTTGGTTCTAACCAATGGCAGAATCTCAATCCACCAATTGACCAATCAGGAGTAACTGAGCCATGTATATAAAGAGCTTGCGGAGTTATACCCGCTCTCTCGTCTATGATGTATTCATCGCTGCTGTTCCTTCAGCCGGCTCGATACCGTGTCACGTTCTATTGTGTTACGAATCTACCTATCGTATAGAGTCGATCCGCACACATATGTAAGTGTATTTAGTCTGATGTTTATTCTTTGATTAAACGCGTCGGTTGAATGGCCGATGCATGAAGTAATTCATCTCCGTTGTTGATCTATGTCTTCCTCGTTCGCATCATACACCACGTGGCGAGTCAGCCAAATTCACAATCCAAGAATCGCCAGAAGCACGTAACGACTAGCCGACCTACGACGAGACTGGCAGAGGCTAATGCTCTAGATTGAAGAGGAGCGGCATCAAAGCAAACTGAACGCCATGGACAAACGGGAACAAGAGGACGAGTGAGCGAAATGGGAGAAGGAAAACGAGAGGAATGGGAGTTGCTGGAAAGGAAAGCAAAAGACTACGTAAAAAGTTAGAAGAAATGAAGGACAAGGAAAGATGGAATGGCCATTAAAGAAGTTATGAGCATTAAGCCAATAACCGCTGGCGAGCTCGTCCAGCAGCTAAGAAAGCAATAGAGCGCCACCAACAAGGGAGGCCAAGCAATACTGTCTGGAGAGGCGCTGCGACGGAATCTAGTCCTCAGCTCCAGCTCAGACAAGGTGTCTTCCGACTAGGAAATATAAAAGACTCCTCAAGTCCAGTCAAACGGCAGACAATTTCATGCTTTGCTCACACTCTGCAACTGGTTGGCCTCAAGGAAATATTGGAAGAGAAATTGCGAAAATCACAAAGATCTACACGCTCTTAGGCAAGAGAACCAAAAAAAGAAAGGTTCTAAGAAAGGTAGGTTATATGTTCAGTTTGTTCACTACTTGTTTTTGCATGTATATGTGTTTGTCAGTGTGAAATTAATCAAAAAGACAATTGAAAAATACATAATAATGATGTTTTCTTTCCATTTAACTCTCATTGATCATTACAGTAAGAAGTTGATAAAGAACAAAACATTCTATGTAATACTGCATGTATGCACCATAGCAGTATTGTAAGGCATATCATGTATTACGGGACTATTGTACAGTGATTTTCAAAAACCTTATACTGATGGTCAATACCAGTTTTGAATGATGCACTGGTATGAAACTAAGCCATGGTGAAACTTCTGTTACTTAATTTGACATTCATCATTTTAAACATCAAAGTTATTCAACGATGGTTTCCTGTAGAATAATATATGCTGCATTAAGACTGATACAATCGTACAACAGCATGATTTGCATAGCAAACTTTCCTGCACATTTTTGTTGAAATGAGCACTATCATTATTATTATTTATTATTATTTTATCTAATTTAGTTCATAAATCAAAACTTGTTGATTTTAAATATTATTTGAGAAGAAAATATTTTCAGACAGGCTGATATATTCTTTACTTATGTGTCTCAGTTTTAGGTTTGATGACAAGTTAGGAGTTCGCCGAACCACACCTGCAGCAGTGGCTACTCGATGGAACTCCACCTACCACCAACTCAAGTCACTCACGAAGGTCGGAGGCATCGACTGCAAGGCGTGTGTGCTTGACACACAAGAATGCTCACACGCTCGACATGACTATTGAATCGACATGAGTGGGGGCAACTTGCTGAGCTCTGCAAAATCCTAGAGCCTTTTGATGAAGCCACCAACATAACTAAAGGTAAGCTTTATATTTACTCACACGTTGACCAAAATGTACAACACTAAAAACTCAATTGTCAATTCCGTGGCAACAGCCAATCATGTTGGAGCACTTTCGCTATTGGTAGTTACAATCAATTATAAGCTGCAATAAATTGCAAGGTAACACATTTCCCGCGGATCCACAAGTCAGCTCGTGGGAACAATCAAAACGCATCCCCACGGATCCACGAATCAGCTCGTGGATAGATTATTGGTTTTTGTTACTCTGATTTCCAACAGATGGCAGGCACTACCTACCTAGAAATTAAACAGGGACAGTCTATATTACCCCAGTCTTACTAAAGAATACAATGCTTTACAGTTGATTCAAACGTGAAATTAGAAGTTTTGAGACTCAGCGTAAATTTGGGGCTAAAGTCCGTTCAAGGACGCTATTTGTAATCACGGCAGCTCGCGCGAATGTTCGACATTCTCTGACGGCTAAAGAAGTGGCAGACATATGTGCTGATTCTGACAGCATTATGTCTTATTTGATGACTGACAGTAAGTATTCATCTATATTACACTTCCTACTAATAACTTATAATTTTATAACTCAATTTACAAGATATAATAACAAACTCGGGAAAATCCACCGGTGCGGTGGCATTTGAGACGAAAATGCACGAAATGTCCGTTTTTGCCCTGATTTCATATCAATATATTATTATGAAGGGGAACGTAAGGGTGAGATAACACTCATGCAGAGTAAATGTGTCCGTTTGGTTAGCTTTCCTGCAAAGGAAATGTGGTAAATCAATAAGTGAATACGCGGTATAAAACGCAGAAATCCCAGCGCAGGGCGGTAGGTGCATTGTTAACACCGGCAGCATTGAACGTGTTAAGTCTCATGTAATTTATTGAATAATCCAGACTAATTGAGAGTTTATTGTTACAAGTCTTTATAAATAGGGATTTATTCATTTTACCAATGTTACACTACCAAGGGACCGTACATATACCTTGTGAATGTTTATGGTCACTATTTTTTGGTTACAGGGGATCAACGTGTCACAATAAGTCAGGTGTTGCCTCTTGTACTAGACATCCACAGCCACCTACGGAAGTGGATAGAGGACACGAGGTTCTCCAAGCCACTGGGGACACAGCTTCACACCTCTTTGAAGACATTTCAGAGAAATCTTCGGAACTGTGAAATGGATATGAACTCAGGCAGTGGGAGCCATCAAGAACTTTTTGTTGAGAAAATCTACATTGCGGGTGCTGTGCTGGATCCACAGTACATGCTGCACTGGGTAGATGCGGATGGTGTTGGTTTCTGGGGATACAGATAGAGTCAAATAGAACCTGAAGCATACACTTACAAATATGTCGAATCAGTGACTAAAGATGAAAAGGACATTTTACAGGTATTAATCTCAAAAGCAACAGAGTAATTTAATGATATTCTTTCCGTTATTCACATGAACTTATTTTTAACTTGCAGTTGGTTGTCGAGATTTACAAATGAATTTCCTTCTGGGTAGCAACATATTCTCTTACATAAAGTAACAATAAAAGCACATCGAACATACAAGGGAAATGAACATACAGTGAAAAAAAAGATGGCGGCCGCAAACAACAAATTGATTTTAGTCCTCGTATTTGATGTGTTTCTACCAAGATTATAGACATTTTATACGAGAGCCGTCTCCTGAATTGATGCTACTTTTAACAGAGAAACTACAGGAATCGTTGTTAACTAAAACTTTTATGGTAGTAGTGTACTAGCAAGACTTTTTCATCCAAATTCTACAGTTTTCAGCAAGCACCACCTGAGAACCTGAAAGAACAGTAGAATTTCAACATGGCGGCGCCCAGTCAGTGCAACTTCCTGGACGCTGATCGTAGTAATATCACTAGCTAGGGACATTGAAATAAATCCAGGCCCAGTCCAACACCCGTGCAGAACCTGCAAGCGAGCAGTAGCAGCCAGGCACCGGGCTGTGTGCTGTGAATTGTGTAACGTATGGTCACACATCAGGTATGCAAGCATCACCCCAGCCGAATATTGTATCATGCAGCAGTCACCCGATGATGATGACTGGTACAGCCCGCAGTGTGTAATAGAGACAAAGGAGCTACCCTACATACTGTAGTCTTCTGTCATGCGAGCGCAGCAAAATTTCGGACACTTCATCGCTATCGAATTCTTATCTTAGTCAAATCACAGTGGACCCGAGCACTATCGATATCGATACTCCAAACAACTCTTTGGAGTTCACATGTGCGAACGCCACACCATAAGAGCAAATAGACACAGATGAAAATTACCTCGATTAACTTGTTCGGTTGCGCATGGAAAATCGTAATAATATTATATACGCGCAGCTAAATATAAACAGCATGATAAGGAAATACGTCATGCTGACCGACATGCTGTTTCAAAAACTCGTGGACGTGTTAGTCATTGGAGTCCAAAATTGATGACTTATATTCAGACGCGATATTCAACGTGGACAACTATCGACTTTACAGGAGGGCCCAAGATAGTAGAGGTGGGGGTATTATGGTCTATGTGAGATCAGATATCCCATCTCAAAGGTTGATAGAATTGGAACCTGAAAAAGTTGAAGCCATGAATATTGAGCTTCAGATTAAGAATACTAGGTGGCTTGTGCTGCCGTGCTACCGACCACCAGCACAGTCACCCAAAGTATTTATCGAAAGTGTTACGAAAAACGTGGACACGATACTCACAAAGTACGAAAATGTAATTTTCCTCGGTGACCTAAATTTCAATATGGACACTGGTAGTTGATACTGGCCTCAGTGATGTTCACCGACTAGTGGCTAGTGTTATGAAGATGACACTTCAGCCTACATCAGAAAGGAAACACTTCTACGGTAGCTTCAAAAATTTAGACGAATGTGAACTTAACCGCAACATCGCATCCGTACCCTTGCATGTGGCCGATATTTTCGACGATGAGGACGATGCATGCTGGATGCGGGATAAGCAGCTGAGATCATAGACGAGCATATTCCGATCAAAGAACGTAAATGGAAGAGCGAAAGCTCCCTTCATGAACGGAGCGCTAAGAAAGGCAATAAACTATAAGAAGAAACTTCGCAGAACTTTCGAAAGATCTAGAACAAACAAAAACTTCAGGAAACAACGTAACAAAGTCACCTCTACGAATAGGGCAGCAATACGAGAATATTTCTTTGAAAGGTGCGCAGGAGGCCCAACATCCAAGGAATTTTGGCCCACCAATAAGCCGTTCCTTAGCAAAAACGCATGTGACAGACAGGATATATTTTTTGTCGAGAATGATGCTGTAGTGACTGATCAAAAAACTGTGTGTAATATATTAAACTGCGCGATGTTACGCTGCCCGCTATACGGATTCGCGCGCTCGCCCTCCTTCAGCGCGCAAATTCGTATAGCGGGCAGCGCGAGATGCTACATACAACACCCCGCGGTCGCGTGCGCCCAGTCCCGCAAAAGTGCGCGGCTTAATCGCTCTCGGCGGTCGGGGAACAACGCATCTCTTGCACAACGCCATCTTGTGTACAACTATATGTTTGTCGTGTTTGTGTACATCTGTCATGTTGGTTTTTTAGGCTTGAAAACAGTAGGCGTTGGATCTGAACTATCCCATCAAGAATTCAAGTTGGTGGCAGAGAGCCACTTTCATCGGCTACAACTGGCTAAAAGGAACTGGCTCTTGTACATTCGCTCTGGGCGTAAAGAAAAAAGCTCTCTGCTAGAGATACCACCTGGGGCCAAAGGTTACACCCCCAAAACTTCTTACCGACACCCACTGCATAAAGGCAAAGATGTACATTTACATAATTCCGCTCGTTCAGCTTTCTTCAGAGCCGATGTCAGCTGAGGTAGGTGCAATGTGGCTATAAAGATAATGTAGGAATGTAGATCCAAAGCACCACACATATTTATTACATTTGTGTTATGATGCTTTTATTTTTACTAAACTTTAAACCTTTACTTGTTTTATTTCTGACTACTTTACTCATGAAGATGAATAAATTATAATTGCAGAAAGGTGCAAGCCATCAATCATCACTATTGTTCTATTTCATACATATTATTATAGTAAGCCAGATGTAAATACAATAAGCCAATACTAGTTTTACGTTAAACAGGAGCATGCGCTATACAACTCCTGCACATAGAAGTGTGCTATTTGTGCCGCTGATGTGCCTGTTCAGCAGCTATGTGAACACTACAAGGTGACGCACAATGAAAAGGAAGAGGACGAGCTAGTGGTAATATTTACAGTAGAATAAAAATGATTACTCCATAGAAGAACACAAGATGCCACTGTCATATGATGCTGCATCACTAATTAGTTATGATATGTAAATTATGTTCTTAATTACTGGTACAATTTGAGTTGTTTAGTTATGATGATACCGGTAATTTGTTTACACTCCCTATTAGAATAATTTCTTTCATTGCCCGTGATATAAAAATGGCTCAAGTGCATAATGGCAATTGTTCATACGCTTCACAAAGGATTCACTTCAAATCGCTCTAACATACAGGAAGGTCAGACATGCATGAACGAGTACCTAGCACGTCCACCTAAAAGAAAACTGCCGCACGTAGACAGTGACTTGGACAGTTCATTGCCGGACCTGGTAAAAAACCTTGAGTTTCTCTGCATTTAGTAATCAGTGAAAGCATATGATACACATTTTATTCTATTTCAGGCATGAATATATTTTTCCTATTTGAAAACATAGTACAAAAACCTGGTCAATTAAATTGTCGTAAATTCTCTATATTAAAATCTATAGAACTATCATGCTTTAAGACAGCTAAAGGCAAGAAATACATTACTTCTGTAGCCATGGGTATTTCCTAATACAGACAAAATATTTTCAGCCAAAGCGGTCATGTCGTAGGAATCCACAACCAGAAGTTATTATAGCTGAATGCCCAGTGTGTGCCAAGATGTTTAAAACTACCATGATTGAGGAACATGTTGATATGTGCCTTAAGCCCGCCGCACACGCTGTGGAACGTGCTGTGCCATCGTCCACACGTTTTGATGGAGTTGTCTGTTGCAGGGCAGAACAAGGACACACCATTAGATGTAGATATTGATCTGCCAGTAGCATTGCTCTTGTCGACACTTGAAGATGTTCAAACATTAGAGACATCCTTGGAAGACCAAGTTTTGACAAAGAAATTGGTACGTAATGTGGAAAAATACCATGGAAATAAGATGGATGATTTAATAGTAAAGCAGAGATTGCACTTGACACTGGACTTCACTGGATTGGGCATGCTAAAACCAATATGTTGAGTCAGAAAGTCAAAGTACAGGACCATAAACGTGTCCAAGGTAGCATGCTGAAATTTGCTGTTCTGCTTTAGATGGAACCCTACACACCCAAAGATAAATGCCATTTTAACAAACTTTTCAATTGAAATCAAACACTGTTGTTGAATAACAATACATATAGTTCACCTGAGACACTCCAAGTTAAGCTATTTCTGATGCATGTCTCTGTACTGTGGAATGAATGGCCAACTTGGTGTGGATTCATTAGGTAGCCACTATTTCATCGCTTTAAAAAGTGTGCATACAATATTTATGATCCCCGACTACTAGTAACTGTATGCTTGCAAAGTGGTCTGCAAGTGGAAGTACCTCGACATACCATTGCTTTGAACTCAATCCAGCACAATCAAAAGCATATTTTATTTTATATTTAGGTGCAAAAGCTTTCTTAGCTCGGTGGTGGTAAGGACATTGCCAGTACAACAAAAGCTACAATGAGTACGGTCATGACTGCAGAATTGGCTCGTCGATACAATTGGACTGGTGCTAACGACAAAGAAGTGTTCCAGAAACTCCATTTAGTTAAAGTTATCCTGAGTAAGTATGTGTGTGGTTTGCCACAATCAATGTTTGTTGACTGTTGAAGCTGGACAGCCCCTTTCACGGCTGCTTCACCTCTGTATACTTGTGCTCATTTATTTCTTGCGAGAATTTAAACACGTACAAACCACTTCTGAACAGTAATTTGTATACAATGATATAACAACAATCTGTGCAAAAATTAAAACGTTTTGTGGTAACAAATGTGAATAAGAAGCCTGTGAAGTTCATGAAAAACTGGTTATAGCACCCCCAACGGCGAGATCTCCATAGACTTACAGATAAAATATCCCTCACTTGAAAAATACCTATATGTTGAAAATATCAAGATGGAATTTCCAAAAATTTGGACAGGATTTAATTATGGCATGCATGTATTTCATCCAGTTGTCAAAAGTGGCATGAATGGCCTTTAATTTGTTTCATGACACAATTTTATTATTAAACGAGTGCCTTAAAACAGCCATGCTTCACAAGGATCATCTCATATGTCTGTATGTATTCACACCTGCCAATTTTCAGTTGTATTTATTGTTACCCAGAAAATGAGAAAAGTTCACATTCAGCTTGAGTTAGGAATGTATGGTCTTCTACATTTTGTGGGCGTTAGCTGCGAAGGAATTTAATTAGTGCTTAGAGGGCTAGCGTTGTGGAATAATTTCACACAGACCTACTTGCTTTTACAGGAGCAGTACGGCACAATCCAAAAACTAAAGATGCCACCAGGGAGGATATCAATGAGGCCATTGCAAATTTTCTGTACAATTCGAGGGACAGAAATGGAGGACGAAAAGCAAGGCGTGTACCAAATCGACGAGCTATGGCAGAGGACAATCTGGACATTCAGGAGAATCGTATTAATGGTGATCAGGCTGATGACGAATTGTGAGCACTAGAATAATTACCCGCCACGCCGTTTGTCTCATCGCGATTGAGTAAAAACGATACACAGTCAAATACACGCACATACACACACAAATCGTTTTTTGTGAGGATATTTTATTTTTGGGGAGGGAATTTTGCATTTTTTTAATTGTTATTCGTGTTATGCCCATCTTATTATTATTATTATTATTAGTAGTAGTAGTAGTCAGGGGCGTAGCCAGGATTTTCAAAGTTGTAGGCACGACTATCTGAGCGGAGCGCCACCATCGGTTGGCGCGGAGCGCACAAGAAAAATTTTGGTTTTACAAACCCTCCAGATGGCCGGAAACGGCCCTTCCCGAGTGTTCATTCTGGTTCCCTGGCCTCTTGCTAACTTGAGACACCTCATTCAATATCACTTTTAAACCCAAAAAACACAAACGAGTTAAAATAGTGTTACGAACGAGTTAAAATGTTAAAAAACTGACAAGATCGGATCCAAGTCTTTTTCGGCGGGTAGAGTGTTGAATGAAACGGCACGCGATAGAAATGACAGCCTAGATGACAGAAGAATAGGTCACCTAATTTAGCCATATTCTTGCTACGTTCATTTCAATAGTTTTTCCTGCCTAGACCCTTAAACACGTCCAGCAAGCTTATGGATTTGAATTATGGGTGTTTAAAAAAAAAAGATAACTTGGCCAAAAAAAGTGTAGGCCCGGGCCTACAGTGCTACATACTGGCTACGCCCCTGGTAGTAGTAGTAGTAGTTGTTAGGAAATTAACCCAGTGTTCACAGCAAACTCATTGTCGATGTCACACACCCCTGCAGTCTAACCCTATAGATTGACACATACGGCATATATGCGAGTCTATCTCGAGACCTTACGTCAAAGTCTCTGTCGTGCACGTAACTCATTAGATAAATTATTTCTGTAAATGAATGAAGTAAGACTGTAGTGTGACATATGATTGGCTTTAACACAGTTCAGGTCCAATTAATGTCAAATTATTACTTCAGCCCGTATCAATCTACCAATGTATTACGCGAGATCGTTATTTCTACGTGTCGGTGGGCACTGTACATTTCTTATGCTTTGAGGAATTTTGGTGCCATGAGTACACCTTGTGTTAAGGGGTGGACACACTAGCCAATTTTTCATGCAGCTGAGTCTGGAGCTCTGCGGACACACTACGCGGCCGAGTCTGAGTCCGAGTCTGCGCCACCCGAGTCCGCGCCACCCGAGTCCGAGTTCAGTTTTGATAAAAGAAAGGGAAAAAATCTAAAAAAGGGAACAAATCGGGAAAAAAGGAAAAGGAAAAAAGGGAAAAATAGGAAAAATCGCAACAGTGCATCGTAGACATTCGAAAATGTATAGTCAGCCGAAAACAGAGACGAGTCATACGAAACGTGTCAAAGTAACGGATCCATTTGTGTTTTACGAGAATGACATGGCTTGTTGAACCAAATGAGAGTGCTAGTCCCTTCAAAGTGGTAGAAGAAGAGAAAGAAGTGGTAGAAAAAGCGAAAAGGGACGAAGTGATAGCAGATTCAAACCAAAAGGACAAGAATCTTAATCGAGCCACTGAAAACGTTACAAGATTAGACCGTGTATCTAGAAAACCTAGGAGTTTTAGTTTTAAATTCTTGTAAACTGCGTGTTACAATATGTACAGTTGTGTACTATGTATTTAGTGGCCTCGAGCCGGCCTCGACCCGAGTCCTCAAGTCCGGAAAGCTCGAGTCTGAGTCCGAGTCCGAGTCATTGCACTCAGAGGCCAAGACCGAGACCGAGACCAAGGAAAACGGTCTCGAGGCCGGTCTCGAGGCCAAGACCGGCCTCGAGACCTACAACCCTGCATGTGACAACTAATTATGATTTGATTGGCTGATAAATTGTACAATCGGCCGACTAAATCACAGACCCGGGCACACTAAGCGATTGCAGCCGGCCGGCCTAAATAATTATCAAACATGATTGATACGGCCGGCTCGAAAATCGACCGCGACTGCGACTGGGAGACTAGACACACTAGTCGATTTTTCATGCGGTCTCGCCGGCCGGCTGAGTTGGCCGGCTCGACCGCACGAAAAATCGGCTAGTGTGTCCACCCCTTTTACCATTTGAACCCTGGAAGCCGATATTTTGGCTTGCGCACATAATACAATAACCCGAGATGCCGATATTTCGGCTTGCATGTGTCGCGCTGTTTGTTTGGCTAGCCATGCACTGTATGCAGCCAATCAGCGTTCTGTTTACATATTAGTGCGGTTTCCTTCCGGATTGAAAGATTTCAGGGAAAATTTCGGCAAATTCAGAGCGTTTTTATCGTTTTTTGTTGTCAAAAAGGAGCAAAATAATGAAACGAAGGTTTACACTTGATCAAGTAGTTGCGCTGCTTGATGTGTCAGACTTGGATGAGGATATTGGCGCACAGCAATATGATCACAGCGATGATTTTCAGTCAGAAAGTGACTCCGATAGCGTGAGAAATACTAATCCTACTACTACTACTAGTAATAATAGTCTTTCTGCAACTTCTTCGCATTCGGATATGTCAGATGGTGGAGGCAATGACAATTTGGCGGCTGGGGTAGATGACAATTGGCGTAGCCCCACTCCCCCTCCCTCTCCACGTGCTAGGAGGGGTGTTAGAATAAGAGAAAGGCCAGTTCGTGCCCGTGGTCAACGTGGAGCAAGGGGTGGCGGTGGACCACGGAGAGAGGCTCGTGGTCGTGGAGCAGGCGATGGAGGTCGTTGCGGCCGTCGTGGCGGTGGTCACAATAATGACCAGCTTTTGGTAGACGATTGGACAAAAGATCCTGCTACACACAATGAGCCTGTTTTCTCTCCAAATATAAACCCTGGTGACAGAAACTTACCCAATATTTTTGATAATGAGACAACGCCAGTCAGATGTCTCAAATTATTTTGGACTGATGACGTGTGGCAGTTGTTTGTCGACGAGACAAACAGGCAAGCACAGTATGTAAAAATTGCAACACCACATAATTATGCAGCCAAGACCTTCGCTCCTGTAACTGTAGAGGAGATGAAGGCATTTTTTGGTTTACGTATAGCGATGGAAATGCTAGTACACAAGAATCGCTATGAGCAGTATTGGCGGACAAAAAAATTGTCTTCTTACTGAAACGCCAGGATTTACGCAAGTAATGACTATCGTTTTCTTGCTATTTGGAGATTTCTGCACTGCGTTGATGAAAACAGTCCTATTTTAGACAAGACAGACAAGATTTACAAAGTCCGACCTGTGCTCACTTACTTACTCGAGATATTTCGTCACTTCTATGTTCCGGAACAGGAGCTATCGTTAGACGAGGGAATGATACCGACAAAAAATTCCCTGTCTATCAAGCACTATATAAAGTCTAAACCAATCAAGTGGGGTATAAAGTGCTTTATACTTTGCGAAAGTAAAACAGGATATATTGTTGATGCAGAAGTGTATACCGGCAAAGTTGATGACCCGAACACCATAGTTGACTTGGGAGCTACAGGTAACGTCGTTGTCAGACTTTGTACACATTTCGGCAACCAGAATTATAGCCTGTACCAAGATCGGTTCTATAGTGGTGTTAATTTGGCTGAATATCTGCTGACTATAGGTGTGTTATGTTGTGGAACTATTGTCAAGGGTAGAAAGAGATTTCCAAAAACACTCAAAGAAAAAAATGGATCACGGGACGTCAGTGTTAGTCTATAACGGAAAGGTGGCGGCTATAGTGTGGGGCGATAAAAAGCCTATATTTCTTGACAACAGCACACGTATCAGCATTAGATGAAACCGTTCTGCGATATGATGCCACGACACACAGGAGAATAGAGATTCAGTGCGCGAAAGCAGTGAAACGTTACAACATGTATATGGGTGGCATCGACAAAAATGACCAGCTGGCAAAGTTGCATCAACGCCGGCGGCACTATCGTTGGCCTCGCAGACTGGTCATGAATTTTTTTATGTGGGCCGTATTCAACTGCTACGTAATCCATAATACTCTGTCACCAAGTTGCTGGAAGGAGAACAGTTACATTCAACATGTTTCTTGAACAAGTGTGTAACGAACTAGTCGGTGATTATCGATGCCCTAGCCCAGTCGTCCGTGGCCGTAGTCTAGAATCTGCAAGCCAAAGCCGTCTGATAAATCATGGTGATAATCCAATTCACCTAGCAGAGCGTGCAGTGGGTGCAACTGAATACAACAAGTGTGTTGTCTGCATTGAGAGGTACAAGAAAGCCAGAGAAGCAATCCCAAATGCGCCAAATAAGGATTTGCCAACTCAACGAAAAACTGTTTATAAGTGTGCAGCATGTGACGTCTTCTTATGTATTGCAAGTGGAAATGAAAACTGCTTCAGGACTTCCCACACCTTAGTTCAGTACTGGAGATAAGGTGTGACATCTGTTTTGTACATTTATGCTAACACTGGTTGTTAGGCTGCACTTTTATACAGTAGTTTGAATGTGAGAAAACAGGGGCAAAAATAGGGGGCCTTTAAAACTCCCAAAATATTGCAGAAGTGCAAAATAACAATAAAAAAGCTATTTTTATGTTACATTATGTTTTTATTTGTAGGATAAGTTCATTTTCAGCAATAAAAAACAATTTGAACATTTTTCGTAATTTTTGCTGGGGAGCTCAGGGTCAGGGTCATATAACGCTGGGGAGCTCAGGGTTCAAAAGGTTAACCAACAATATATTATGCAAAACAAAAAGCATCAACTTTAAAAACTATTATACAGCACTATTGATGCTCTTGGTTTTTTTGCTTTTTTTTTTTTGCTTGGAGGTTTGCACATCAAGACAATAGGGAACAGCAGCGTACTATCCACCAGGGCGGCAGCACTGTTTTATAGGAACTTCCTCTGTTTACTTCTTGGTTCAGTATTTCACTATCAATTGAGTATTTTTACAGTGGAAAATGCCTCTATACTGTGCTGTGCCACTCTGCAACAGTAGAACAGGGTGTCACACCTTTCCTAAGGATCCAGACCTTAAATTGAAGTGGCAGGTTGCCATTAAACGTCTTGAACCGGGCACGACAAAACTATGGGAACCAGGAAAGTGGGCTGCTATTTGTACAAAACATTTTACATCGGATTCGTACAGGACGCCAGGATATATAGGTGAGTCAATTAATTTTATAAATATAATT